>NC_049209.1:55081990-55161990 GCF_013347855.1 Anguilla anguilla
AATTGGAATGGCTTGAGGAGATGCATTAAGGATACATCCTGCGTCATGTTATTTTTGTAACCATCATTCTGTGTGTTGACACAGTAGTTAATAGAATAGATCTGTGCTGTTCTCTGTCCTGTTCATTAAATAACAGTTTTTAACGATTTTGGCTGTTAAATGTGTTGGTTTAAAGCTCTGTTTATCACATAAACATTGGATTTGGATACATGTACTCCATAGTCACTTGTATAGAGTTACACTGAGAGATAAGCAACCATGTCCCTCATGTTCATCCTTTGGCAAACAATGCATAACAGCTACAGAGATGTCTGAATGGTCCTGATTGGTTTATTTTAAATGGAGTCAGACAAAGTAATTGGAGAGGATATATACACTAAGGTCAGGTGGTTCTCAATGAATGCTCTTCCTGTTTCATGCAGGTATGACTGCACAACATCCTTAACTGCTCCTACACTTATGCCATTTTGTTTGTTTGAGCGGAGTCCGACACATCTCCAAATGTTATGGAATGTGTTGCGAGTGGATTTATGACTCTTACTAAGCAGATTTCTTTGTTCCTTACTATGTCCTTTACTCCACAAAAAATGTTGTTATTCCATGGTTTGAGAATTTGTTTTTGGTGAGAATTAATAGTTCTCTTGACCTTGGTCTGTATTCTGTGTGACGGTAGAATCTTACTTGTTCCTTTATTGAATTTCTGTTTCTCTGGTTGACAAAAGAGAGTGAGGCATCACTTATTTTGTTTTCAGTGTGTTTTTCAATGTAAGTTTGGGATTCTCATTCTCATTCATTCTGCCAGTTTCTGATTATACTGTCCGTAATAGAAGTGTTTTCAAAATACTGACAGTCCTAAAGTATATTTTATTAGTAGTTAAGAGTTGTCGCATATACTCGCAAGTTTCTCGATTTACACAGGAGCAGCATTTACTTGATTCATTTGGATGCGAATATGTTCATCTTTCTTTACAAAAATTGCATCTGAACAGCCGGATATTTTCGGATGCAAGTTTATGTACCTCTTTTAAGACCATGTCATCCAGCTCATTCCTGTATCCGACTCTTTGAACCCCTGTTTACTATCTAGCTGTCGTGAGCACAGTTGCCTGTATATTTCTATTCGTGTGATACCACCTTAAACTGCCGTTAAGTGCATGAGATTACGCTTCGGATAGAGGTGTTTTTTTGAATCCATTATCAGAACTCCGGGGTCTCCTACAGGTTTGATTACTGCGTCCTGAGTTAGGCGGGTAGTATAAATAAAATCCCGTTGCAATGCTTCACCTTTCTACAGTTTTCAGTTTTGCTTGTGAAACGCTGTGTGTCGCTCTTGACCAACAGAGAGAATTGCGCTGGTGGCCCGCCCACTGCTTCCGCTCTGAGGCTGCAGAACCCCGACTGCGCATTTTACGCGTCTGATCAGCTCTGCTGTCTTTGTTCCTGTCAATCTCAAGTACATGAAAAGGTATTTGAGAAGTGTTTCGACAAACTATTTTGGGACATATAACTGAAAAGGGACAGAATTTTCGTCCACTTCTTGTGAAATGGGGGCGAGGGTGAAAGGAAACGCGATGCTTTGTCAGGTACCGTCGGGCTGCTTTGTCCTCATTCTTGTGGCCGTCAGCGTATGTTTTGGGGATGTTCGTTATTCTGTTCCCGAGGAAATGAAACGCGGATCTGTCATCGGAAGAATCGCTCAGGATTTAGGAGTCGATGTTAAAACTCTGTCTGATCGAAATGCTCGGCTACATTTTCAGGGCGGTAAAAGATTCTGTGACATCAACCCGCGGAGCGGAGATTTAACCGTGAATGAACGGATGGACCGGGAGGAGCTGTGCGCGCAGAGGGTCTCGTGCACTTTGAGTTTTGATTTCTTCCTTGAAAATCCTCTGGAATTACATCGAGTTACTCTCGAAATCCAAGACATAAACGACAATTCTCCAGCATTTCCAAATGACGTCATTAGATTGGAAATAAGAGAATCTGCGGATAAAGGAGCACGATTTGCTCTGGACGAGGCCCACGATCCAGACACGGGAACTAATTCAGTCCAGGGATACAGCCTTTCTGCAAACCAGAATTTTATTTTATCCGTGCAGAGCAGTGCAGACCGAGGTAAATTCGCAGAAATGGTGTTAGAAAACGAGCTGGATCGTGAAAAACAGGGGAAACTCTCTCTCATTTTAACGGCATTTGATGGAGGCTCTCCACAGAAATCTGGTACTGTACTGATCGAGGTCCACGTACTGGATGCTAACGATAATGTCCCCGTGTTTACTCAGTCTGTGTTTAAAGTAAAGGTGGCAGAAAACGCACCGTTAGACACGCTTGTTGTTCAGGTTCTCGCAAGCGATGCGGATGAGGGGGCGAATGGTGAGGTTACGTATGAGTTCAGTCACATTTCAGCCAAAGCAAAAAATGTATTCACTATTAATCATAATTCAGGAGAAATACGTCTAAAGGGGCCATTGGATTTTGAAGACACTTCCTCATTTGAAATCCGAGTTAAAGCCAAAGACGGGGCGGGTCAGGCGGGCTTTTGCAAAGTTATTGTTGAAGTAACGGATGTAAATGATAATGCGCCGGTTATAGTTATTAAATCATTGAAGGCATCACTCCCAGAGAATTCACCAATCGGCACCGAGTTAGCCATAGTATACATAGAAGATGCTGATTTCGGCATTAACAGCAATGTGAAATGTTCAATTCAGCAAAGCACGCCATTCATGCTAGTCCCGTCCATTAAAAACCACTTTACCTTAGTAACGGCAGGAGAACTGGACCGCGAGAAACACTCTGGATACAACATCACACTTACTGCAGGAGATGAGGGCACCCCTCCCCTCTTTTCCTCAAAAGTTATCCAAGTGTCTGTGTCAGACGTCAATGACAACCCGCCTGTGTTTGCTGAGCAGTCTTACAGCGCCTCTGTGGCTGAAAATAACAAACCTGGCTCCTCTGTTCTCTCTGTGAGCGCGAGAGACCCGGACTGGAGACAGAACGGCACGGTTTTCTATTCTCTGCTGTCCGGTGAGATCAGCGGTGTTCCGGTGTCCTCGTTTTTATCCATTAACGGAGACACGGGGGTGATCCATGCTGTCAGATCATTTGATTATGAACTGTTGAGAAGCTTCAAAGTCCTCGTTGTTGCCAGAGACAACGGTTCTCCTCCGCTCAGCAGTAACGTGACTGTGAACGTGCTGATAACTGATGAGAATGATAACTCTCCACAGATACTATACCCTGCTCCAACAGGGAACTCCTTCATGACAGAGATGGTCCCCAAAGCTGCTCACGCGGGCTCTCTGGTTTCCAAGGTGATAGCTGTGGATGCGGACTCTGGACAGAACGCGTGGCTGTCCTATCAGATCGTGAAATCCACTGATCCGGGACTTTTCACTATTGGGGTGCACAGCGGAGAGATCCGGGTCCAGCGGGACATTTCTGAATCCGATGCCATGAAGCAGAACCTTGTTATCTCAGTGAAAGATAACGGACAGCCCTCTCTCTCTGCAACCTGCGCAGTGTATTTACTGATTTCAGATAACCTGGCTGAAGTCCCTCAGCTGAAGGACATGTCTTATGAGGAGAACAATTCCAAACTAACTTCATATTTGATCATCGCGCTGGTGTCCGTCTCCACCTTCTTCCTGACGTTCATTATTCTGATGGTGGCCGTGAGGTTTTGCCACAGAAGAAAGCCCAGACTGTTGTTTGACGGCGCAGTCGCCATTCCCAGCGCATATTTCCCTCCCAACTACGCCGAGGTGGAGGGAGCAGGAACTCTGCGCAGTTCTTACAATTATGACGCATACCTGACCACGGGCTCGCGCACCAGCGACTTCAAGTTCGTCAGATCTTACAATGATGTCACAATGGCCGCTGATCAGACCCTGAAGAGGAGCCCGAATGAAATTTCTGAGCTGGGGGCTGCAGAATCTGCTGAGGTAATGATTTTAATTATATTAACCATCAGCTGGTGGCTTGTCAACCGTTCTGCTCTGCCACAGAACATACTGGCAAACTGTTTTGCTTTTCCCTTGCAGAATACAACGTCATGGCGTTTCATTGTATTTCTGCTTCTTATCTAATTTTGACAGAGTTATTCTCTTTTGACTTCGTCAAAATGAGATGAGACTGTTTGCTGTTTGTTCAGTTTGTACTGTTTGTGTGGTTTGTGCTGTTTGTGCAGTTTGGGCACTCTTGTTTGGAGTGGTTGTCCCTATGTTCTGCATGTGGTGCAGGTGACTGTGGCTCAGATATATTCCTGAAATCAGCTCGAAGGCCGCTGCCAAGCGCATGTTTCAGCTCCCAAACGCAGCCATGTTACCCTACAGTGACCCTCCAAATGTATGGGAACTATACAGTGATATTTGTTATTTGTGATAGATTTAAATTTCTTAAGAATATTTTATTAAAGGTGAATATGAGCCAAAAGTTAGGGCAATCAGCTTCATCATAATATCGTATATAATCTGTATATAAGTGGCTTGATATCGTCATAGGCTGGTTTCAGACTTCCCTAACGCTGGGTTCAGTCTGCTCTAACGCTGGGTTCAGACTGCTGTAATGCTGGGTTCAGACTGAGTTCAGACTACAGTTATGCTGGGTTCAGACTGCTGTAATGCTGGGTTCAGACTGGGTTCAGACTGCTCTAACACTGGGTTCAGACTACAGTTATGCAGAAATCCCCCTCAGTATTTGTGTGATGCACTCAATTTAGCAGATTAGCTGCCGTAGGAAGCCTCTCATTCAGAATGAATTGATTGGAAGCTTAGCTGCTGGTATGGGATAGCATCATTCTTAAACTGCAAGCTTCTAATAGCTTTTGTAGGTCACGAGATGGGTTTTGTAGATTTGGATAATCTGATACAAGCTCCTTCTCACGGTCCCCTTTAAAATGCGGCTGAAACTACCGCACTCGGTATGAAATTCAACATCAGATAATGCTGCCTTTAATAATGTATCAGAACCAAAAGTCAACTGTAAAACGTTTGAATGAAGCCCGCAACAAGTAGCTCGTGCCGTATTAATGCAATCTCACTTCAGTACTTTATTTTGAAAATCTTTTTCAGTTTTGTCGTGAAACGCTGTGTGTCGCTCTTGACCAACAGTGAGAATTGCGCTGGTGGCCCGCCCACTGTTTTCGCTCTGAGGTTGCAGAATCCCGACTGCGCATTTTACGCGCCTGATCAGCTCCGCTGGTTTTGTTACTGTCTATGGGAAATTCTTTTTTTTCTGAGCGTGAGGAGTTTCTCGTCAAATTGTTCTGTAGCAGGTGACTGAAAAGGGACAGCATTTTGTTCCACTTCTTGTAAAAAAAATGGGAACCGAAGTCAAAGAAAACGCGATGTTTCGTCAGGTACCGTGGAGCTGCTTTGTCCTCATTCTTATGGCCGCCAGTGTGTGTTCTGGGGATGTTCGTTATTCTGTCCCCGAGGAAATGAAACGCGGATCTGTCATCGGAAGAATCGCTCAAGATTTAGGAGTCGATGTTAAAGCACTGTCAGCTCGGAAACCCAGAATAGATTTTGAAGGTAGCAAACGGTACTGTGACATTGACCTGCGGACCGGAGATTTAACAGTGAATGAACGGATCGACCGGGAGGAGCTGTGCGCGCGGTCGGCCTCGTGCGCTTTGAACTTTGAAATATTTCTTGAAACCCCTGTGGAACTGCATCATATAGTTCTGGATATACGAGACATAAACGACAATTCTCCAGCATTTCCGAATGACGTCATTAAACTGGAAATAAGAGAATCTGCTGTTAAAGGAGCGCGATTTGCTCTGGACGAGGCCCACGATCCAGACACGGGAACTAATTCAGTCCAGGGATACAGCCTTTCTGCTAACCAGCATTTCATTTTATCCGTGCAGAGCAGTGCAGACCGAGGTAAATTCGCAGAAATGGTGTTAGAAAACGAGCTGGATCGTGAAAAACAGGGGAAGCTCTCTCTCATTTTAACGGCATTTGATGGAGGCTCTCCACAGAAATCTGGTACTGTAGTGATCGAGGTCCGCGTGCTGGATGCTAACGATAATGTCCCCGTGTTTACTCGGTCTGTTTACAAAGCCAGTGTCATGGAGAATGCTCAGTTAAATACTGTGTTAGTCACGGTAAGTGCTAATGATGCAGACGAGGGAGCCAATGGGGACATTACATACGAATTTTATCAAATTTCTCTGAAAGCAAGGAATATTTTTGCCATTGATGAGAAGAGTGGAGAAATAAGATTGAAGGGGCCGTTGGATTTTGAAGACACTTCCTCATTTGAAATCCGAGTTAAAGCCAAAGACGGGGCGGGTCAGGCAGGCTTTTGCAAAGTTATTATTGAAGTAACGGATGTAAATGATAATGCGCCGGTTATAGTTATTAAATCATTGAAGGCATCACTCCCCGAAAATTCACCTGTAGGCACGGAGGTTGCAATCGTTCACATACAAGATAAAGACTCTGGAGAAAACTGCAAGATAAAGAGCAGAATCGAAAGTGACGCACCATTCAAGTTAAACCCCACTGTTAAAAATTATTACTCTTTGATCACAGGCAGTGAACTGGACCGTGAAATCATTTCAGCGTTTAACATCACAATCACTGCTACTGACGAGGGCTCTCCACCCTTATCCTCCTCAAAGACTGTGCAGTTGTCCGTGTCAGACGTCAATGACAACCCGCCTGTGTTTGATGAACAGTCTTACAGCGCCTCTGTGGCTGAAAATAACAAACCTGGCTCCTCTGTTCTCTCTGTGAGCGCGAGAGACCCGGACTGGAGACAGAACGGCACGGTTTTCTATTCTCTGTTGTCCGGTGAGATCAGCGGTGTTCCGGTGTCCTCGTTTTTATCCATTAACGGAGACACGGGGGTGGTCCATGCTGTCAGATCATTTGATTATGAGCAGTTGAGAAGCTTCAAAGTCCTCGTTGTCGCTAGAGACAATGGTTCTCCTCCGCTCAGCAGTAACGTGACTGTGAGCGTGCTGATAACTGATGAGAATGATAACTCTCCACAGATACTATACCCTGCTCCAACAGGGAGCTCATTCATGACTGAGATGGTCCCCAAAGCTGCTCACGCGGGCTCTCTGGTTTCCAAGGTGATAGCTGTGGATGCGGACTCTGGACAGAACGCGTGGCTGTCCTATCAGATCGTGAAATCCACTGATCCGGGACTTTTCACTATTGGGGTGCACAGCGGAGAGATCCGGGTCCAGCGGGACATTTCTGAATCCGATGCCGTGAAGCAGAACCTTGTTATCTCAGTGAAAGATAACGGACAGCCCTCTCTATCTGCAACCTGCGCAGTGTATTTACTGATTTCAGATAACCTGGCTGAAGTCCCTCAGCTGAAAGATATGTCTTATGAGGAGAAAAATTCCAAACTAACTTCGTATTTGATCATTGCGCTGGTGTCCGTCTCCACCTTCTTCCTGACATTCATTATTCTGATGGTGGCCGTGAGGTTTTGCCGCAGAAGAAAGCCCAGACTGTTGTTTGACGGCGCAGTCGCCATCCCCAGCGCATATTTCCCTCCCAATTACGCAGAGGTGGAGGGAGCAGGAACTCTGCGCAGTTCTTACAATTATGACGCGTACCTAACAACGGGCTCGCGCACCAGCGACTTCAAGTTCGTCAGATCTTACAATGACGTCACATTGGCCGCTGATCAGACCCTGAAGAGGAGCCCTAATGAAACCAGTGAGCAGGAAGGCGGAAATGAGGGCGAATCCACTCTGGTAAATTGTTTTTTTAATTTTTAAAAATTATTATTATTTTTTTTTAAACTTTTTTTGATTTACTCTTTCAGTATTTTTGTGTTTGAATAAGGTTTTCCCTTGCTTTTAATTATATTGTAATTAAATAATTAATTGCTTCACATTGGTGAAATTCATAATGTCACCAGCAGCTAAAGACGTGTGTAGTAATCGGCCAATTAAAAGTAAGGCGGCAGCCACAACCGCAGCACTATTCAGCACAGACCATGATTCACAATGTATATCGTGTACTGTTCTGCTTTGTTCCGAGTTTGCTGTTTCACGTACGGAGTAACTTTTCTCTTACGCTGTTAAATTTACTCTGAACATTTGACTGCATAATTTTCTAATATGCAGTTAAATGGACTGGTAAATGGACTGCATTTATATA
This sequence comes from Anguilla anguilla, assembly GCF_013347855.1. NCBI lineage: Eukaryota > Metazoa > Chordata > Actinopteri > Anguilliformes > Anguillidae > Anguilla > Anguilla anguilla. The sequence continues at coordinate 55,090,135 of NC_049209.1, forward strand.
GCGATTTATCCAAAGCGCTTTACAGTTGATGCCTCTCATTCACTAAAGCAGTTAGGGGTTAGGTGTCTTGCTCAGGGACACGTCGACACACCCAGGGCGAGGATCGAACCGGCAACCGTCCGACTGCCAGACAACCGCTCTTACCTCCTGAGCTATGTCACCCCCCAGTTGATGCATTTCTAAAAATATTTTGTACATTATAATATTCAGTATTTTCATCATTACTGGAAAATCATTTGATCTTTCTTTCCTCTGGCCTGCAGAAGTTTTTTTAATCTTAATTTTAATTACGAGGCAACATAGCTCAGGAGGTAAGATTTTTGAGTAAGTTTTTTCTGGCAGTCGGAGGATTGCCGGTTCGATCCCCCGCCCTGGGCGTGTCGAAGTGTCCCTGAGCAAGACACCCAACCCCTAATTGCTCCCGACGAGCTGAGTGCTTCCTTGCATGGCAGCCTTTCACCGTTTGTGTGTGTGTGTGTGTGAATGAGTGAATGAGAGTCATCGATTGTGAAGCGCTTTGGATAAAAGAGCTATATAAATGTAGTCCATTTGCCAGTTAGTGTATTGGTGACTCCAGTTTGTCGGATGTCCAAACGCATTTACGTTTGTTTGTTCAAAAAAAATAAATAAAATAAAACATCTGAGACGCGGTTTTTCTCAGATTGAATTCAGGTGATTCGTTAGTGTTTCAGAATGGATAGAATGTGTTTGGCAAATGTCTTCGTTTGACTTGTTTGGACTAGGCCTATTTGTAGGTTCACACTCTACTTGAACTATTTCTTTGATATGTTCGTGGTGTATTCGTTGTTTTTATTTTTACGATTTTTTAATCGTTTTTTCATTTTCCCTTTAATATTTTATTTATATATGTAGCCAGATGTCCATGCAAATTCCGTAATTGTCCTGATTTCCACTTCGTATAAATCTTAATCTGTTCTTTGTGTCGCTGTTCGGAGCCATAGTGCTGAAACGGGCTGCTGTTCACAGATGAGAGATCCGGAGCTAAACGCTTTCGCGAGTCGTGCTTCTTTTTGCTACTGGTTTTAGTGATGTTTCGTTTTCATTGAACTTCCATTGTGAACCTTCCACGTGAAAACTTTTGGTTCATTGTCAGATTATGATTTCTTCCAGTAAATGTAAATAGGAATGTAGTAGGGGCGACATAGCTCAGGAGGTAAGAGCGTTTGTCTGGCAGTCTGAGGGTTGCCGATTCGATCCCCCACCCTGGGTGTGTCGAAGTGTCCCTGAGCAAGACACCTAACCCCTAATTGCTCCCAACCAGCTGATTGGTACCTTGCATGGCAGCCTTTCATCGTTGGTTTGTGAGTGTGTGTGTGAATGGGTGAATGAGAGGCATCAATTGTAAAGCGCTTTGGATAAAAGCGCAAAATAAATACAATCCATTTACCATTTAGTTTCGCATGGTAAAAGTAGAGACATCTGAAATTGAAGTTCTTAATCATTTTTCAAATATGAGTTGGTCTCGTGTAATTCATGTGGTACTGGCAGGTATTTGACTCTGGTTATTATTGGGTAGTTTTTTTTTTTTGGGGGGGGGGGGGGGGGGGCGGGGGGGTGAGTACATGTTTTCCAGAAATGTTAAAATGTTTCCGCTAATAGAAAGTGTGCTATTTTGCCGAAGCTCCTGATAAACTGGCATGCACACAAAGCTCAAAATTAGCTTCCTTGGTCGCAAAATGAGCTGTATTTACAATGAATACTTCGTTTCAGACTTTCAGATTTTTGGTGGAAAGCTCAATAATTAATTCTCAAATGCATTTTTGAGACTCTGGCTGACAATTAAGAATATTATATTAGTGCAGCCACACTCTGTTAACTATGGATAAGAGCGTCTGCTAAATGCCTGTAATGTAATGTAGTATGGTACATAATTTTACAGATTCGAACTACTTGCATTTCCAGGAAAACGTAACTCCTCGACCTATTTCATTTAAGTATCCGCGATTTACGCAGCTTGGCTCTGTGGCTCGAGATTTCTTTGTTTCTGTACCTGATTTTCTGTAACATGTACCTCCGCGTGGGGAGTCTGTGTGGTAACAGGCATGTAAACTGTGAAATATGACGCAATTGATTTAAAAAAAGCTTGTTTACATTCGATACAGAACTGAGGATTGGCAATGACGGCTCATGTAATGTCCGAAATCAACCTATAAAAAGAGTAGGTACTAAAAAGAGTTCATAGTTTTATTGTAAAAAGAGTTGTTTTATTTGGTTGAAAATTACGTGGTAATCGCTTAAGTTGAAATATCAGTAATTGAAATATAAAGTCACGTTCTGACGTATACTGTAGATAACATGCAATTTTTAGAAATGACTCTGAGAGTCGCTGTTGACCAGCGAGGGAGGGATAGATGCGCCTCTCCTCCCACTAGTGTAATATTCAGAGAGGGGAGCCTTTCTCCTGCGCCGCGTGAAAAACACCCATCAGACCGAGTGCTGATTCCATTCCTGGTTCTTGTTTCATGAGCCGTATTGTCTTTACCCATTTAAATATCAAGCCGTAGGATTCTATCTGAAATATGGAAAATTGAAAATGGGATCCAGAGGACCATCTGTGTGCGTCTCGGTGTTATGTTTGGTTTTCTTTATCCTCGCGCTGCCGCTCTGCCTGGGCGATGTGAGCTATTCTATTCCGGAGGAGTTGAAACGCGGATCTGTCATTGGAAATATAGCGAAGGACCTCGGACTCGATGTTAAAGGAATCTCAGCTCGCAATGCCCGTATTGAATCAGAACGGAGCAGCGAACGTTATTGTAACATTAATATGAACACTGGTGATTTGATTGTTGCCGGGAGGATTGACAGGGAAGAGCATTGTGGACCGAGAGTTTCCTGTTCTTTAAAATACGAGCTCGTGCTGGAGAACCCTCTGGAATTACATCGCATTTTGCTGCAAATTCAGGATATAAACGACAATTCTCCTCGGTTTCCGAATGAGGTAATTAAACTGGAAATAAGAGAATCTTCCGTTAAAGGCGCCCGCTTCCCATTAGACCAAGCCCACGATGCGGATATAGGACAGAACGCGGTTCAGAGCTACACGCTACAAAGGAATGAGCATTTTGTTTTGGCTGTTCATACGAACACAGACGGAGGCAAATACGGCGAGTTATTACTAGAAAAAGAGCTGGATCGGGAGGAGCAGAAGGAGGCGACATTATTACTTACTGCCGCTGACGGAGGGAGTCCACAGAGATCTGCTACTGTAGTTATACAGGTCACTGTGCTGGATGCTAACGATAATATCCCCGTGTTTAGCCAGGCTGTGTATAAAGTCAGTCTGCCTGAAAACTCTCCTTTAGGTGCTGTAGTACTTACAGTCAGCGCCACTGATGCAGACGAGGGCGCTAACGGCCAAGTGACGTATGAGTTCAGTGGTATATCCACTAGAGCGAAAAGAATGTTTGGAATTACAAGGGAAACTGGGGAGATTAAAGTGATCGGATCAATAGATTTTGAAGAGGAATCATATTATGAAATGCAAATCCAAGCGAAAGATGGTTCGGGTTTATCCTCGAATGCAAAGGTGATTATCGAAATCACTGATGTGAATGACAACGCCCCGGTGATATTTCTGAAATCTCTGAACAGCCCCATCCCTGAGAGCGCGCTACCTGGCACAGAGGTGGGCATCATTAATGTTCAGGATAAAGACTCCGGGGCAAATAGACAGGTCCGCTGCTCCATTCAGCAGAATGTTCCTTTCAAGTTAACCCCCTCTATCAAAAACTACTACTCACTGGTGACTACAGGAGAACTGGACCGGGAACTAGTAACGGATTATAACATCACAATCACTGCTACTGACGAGGGCTCTCCACCCTTATCCTCCTCAAAGACTGTGCAGTTGTCTGTGTCAGACGTCAATGACAACCCGCCTGTGTTTGATGAGCAGTCTTACAGCGCCTCTGTGGCTGAAAATAACAAACCTGGCTCCTCTGTTCTCTCTGTGAGCGCGAGAGACCCGGACTGGAGACAGAACGGCACGGTTTTCTATTCTCTGCTGTCCGGTGAGATCAGCGGTGTTCCGGTGTCCTCGTTTTTATCCATTAACGGAGACACGGGGGTGATCCATGCTGTCAGATCATTTGATTATGAGCAGCTGAGAAGCTTCAAAGTCCTCCTTGTTGCCAGGGACAACGGTTCTCCTCCGCTCAGCAGTAACGTGACTGTGAGCGTGCTGATAACTGATGAGAATGATAACTCTCCACAGATACTATACCCTGCTCCAACAGGGAACTCCTTCATGACAGAGATGGTCCCCAAAGCTGCTCACGCAGGCTCTCTGGTTTCCAAGGTGATAGCTGTGGATGCGGACTCTGGACAGAACGCGTGGCTGTCCTATCAGATCGTGAAATCCACTGATCCGGGACTTTTCACTATTGGGGTCCACAGCGGAGAGATCCGGGTCCAGCGGGACATTTCTGAATCCGATGCCATGAAGCAGAGCCTTGTTATCTCAGTGAAAGATAACGGACAGCCCTCTCTCTCTGCAACCTGCGCAGTGTATTTACTGATTTCAGATAACCTGGCTGAAGTCCATCAGCTGAAAGACATGTCTTATGAGGAGAACAATTCCAAACTAACTTCATATTTGATCATTGCACTGGTGTCCGTCTCCACCTTCTTCCTGACGTTCATTATTCTGATGGTGGCAGTGAGATTTTGCCGCAGAAGAAAGCCCAGACTGTTGTTTGACGGCGCGGTTGCCATCCCCAGCGCATATTTCCCTCCCAACTACGCAGAGGTGGAGGGAGCAGGAACTCTGCGCAGTTCTTACAATTATGACGCGTACCTAACCACGGGCTCGCGCACCAGCGACTTCAAGTTCGTCAGATCTTACAATGACGTCACAATGGTCGCTGATCAGACCCTGAAGAGGAGCCCAAATGAAACCAGTGAGCAGGAAGGCGGAAATGATGGCGAATCAACAGGCTCTGCTCTGGTAAATAGATTTTACGTCAAAATATTTTCGTTTTGCTTTTTTTGTACTGGAGTTGTTCATGGCGGTTAGACTTGTCCTCGTTTTGCTTGTCTTTGCATCTGTCTTTAATCTTGAATATTGCTCTGAAGTATTTTTTTTTTTTTTTTTGCAGTACACAGTGCAATAATGTCTTTTGAATTTAACAGAGTGAATATGAGGTGACTCCATTCTGGTTAATGTAAATGTTTTCAACAAATTTTTTCTAGTCTACTTGTCTAGTTTCTTGGAAATAAATATTTTTAAGTTTTCTTTATTCACGTCAATCAGCCATGGTATGATTTGGGGCAGACGTTTTTATATTAAATGCATGTGTTGTTTTTTTTTTTTTGTTGATATTTGAATCGCGTTTTGGTCTGAACTGTCCATTTTTAAATATACTCTTTGTTCAAAACTTTTGGAATGTATTTTGTCTTTCACACAATTACTGGTTGAGGTTCATACTCCACTAGATCAGTTGATTAAATGTGAAAGTGTTTTGATGAATACATTATTTTTCATTTCTGAACCTTTTTGTTGGAAATGTCGTATTTAGCTTTCCATCATATCATTGACAGTTAATAACCGGTTACATATCTAGCACGAACTGTGATTTTCAGAATAGCAATATCAATACTTTTATCAGTGTCTCATTAATACCTTTTGATATTTTCGAAATGTTCAATCTTTACATTTTCATGCATTTTAAACCTGCATCATGATCAAAGTCGGTCATTGTTCTGCAGTGTCCCGCTCTCCCGTTTGTACAGCGTGTGTTGTTCCCAGTGTTGCTGTTCACAGCGATGGTGCTGAAAGCAGTTCATTTGTTGGCAAGTGATCCGGAGTTTCAAATCTTCTGAGAGTGGTCCTTCTGTTCTCTCCAGATGTTTCTGGCGTTTGTTTTATTGAATTTCTGGTGTGATCAAGTCAGCGGACAAACAGCCGAATATGTTTTACCGACGGATGATATATTCCAGTCTAATAAGATACTGGATTTTGACATGTCTGAAAGCAGGTCATTTTAAATTATTCTTTGAACAGTGTTTTCAAATTGACATTTTGAACATTTCGGAAGCAGAATTGGAAATTCCACGGGTCAGAAATAAAGAGTCCTGCCTTGTGTTTCTTCCACCCATGAACGCTGCCAGCGGATTTTACTAATTCCTTATTCCTCCTGGCTGGAGAATTGTGCTAATGAGCAAAGCCAGGCGATTGGAACAAAATACTGGGGATGACTTTTAGTTTCTGGACCTGGATTTTCCACCTCGGTTGGGAAGCAGTCAATTGACCCTCGCTGTTAGGCGTTTTTGAGATAATGTTGAGTCGTAAGGTGTTTTATTTTATGTGCCCGCTACTGTACATTATTAAGGCCATATCACTCAGCTAATACCAGAAGCACTTCAGCTGGTAGCTAGAATTAGGCCGCAGGGAATGACTAATTTTGATGCTCTGTGTTCTGAACTGTCTAGTTAGGATGCACAATGAGGTGTCGCAACACAAGTGACTGTCATTTCAAATCCTCTGATTTTTAAACAATGCATTATTTATTCATGTATTTATTTACCCACCGCTGCTTTGGCGAAAAGCTTGGCAAAACAGCTATTCCTATATAGCGTATCACAAGTGTATATATCACTATTTTCCAGTGAAGAAACAATTTAATCTTTTTTTTTTTTTCTTCAAACTGTTCCAGTGGAATTAATCTCATAAATGTGGTGATTTAGTTGAAATGTGAAGTTTCCAAAAAGCAGGGACATTAAAAAATGCTGAGCTTAAGTTCTGCACAATGTGTTTTCCAGGAAGAAAAATGAATGTTCATCTTACCCTAAATATAATATCAGTGATTTATACGGTTTGACAATTACATGGCTGTGCTTCCCACGTATTATCATTTCTATGTTGCGCCTGATTTCCTTTAAACTTAGATTCAGGATTGGGAGTGTGTGACGTAACCACAGTAACCAGCCATCCAAATAACGTCATTTGAAGTGTTGGAAAACATTATATACAGAACTGAGGAATGACCGTGACGGCTCAGACAGTAACCGAAATGAACACTGACGCATTTGAAATAGCAATGTGCTTTTTTTGAAAATAGAAAAAGTATATACTTTTTTTTTCGTTTTAAAATATATGTTTAGATTGAAGAGGCAAAACTGTGTAGATTTTTGTATTTACCTTGCATGTCCCAAAAGTCTACATACGTTTATATATTTATTTAGAATGTTAAACACACTCTTGCTATTGATTGATGTGTTTTGTCCAAGTCTGATAATTTATTTGGGATTTTGCGATGAAATGGGTCGCTCAATCACAGTGTGCTGTTTGATGGGAATACGGTGTTGTCTGGAAAACGAAATTCACACATTAAGCTTTTCGGAGACCTATTTTGCCATTGAGGTAGCGTTTGTTCTTATTCTTCTTCAGTTAAAAACACCATCAATGTGTAAAATACAGTTTTGACGGCACGCGCTGAAATATAGATTATATCGTGCAGTGTTAAAAAAATGTCTGCGAGTGTCGCTGTTGGCCAGCGAGGGGGCGATAGATCCGCCTCTCCTCCCACTAGTGTAATATTCAGAGAGGGGAGCCTTTCTCCTGCGCCGAGAAAAACACACATCAGACCGAGTGCTGATTCCATTCCAGCTTCTTGTTTAATGAATAGTTTTGTTTTTGCATATTGAAATATCAGGCCGTTGGATTGTATCTGAAAAACGTTGGTGTTCGATGTGGAAAATGGGATCCAGAGGACTATCTGTGTGCGTCTCGATTTTCTGTTTGGCTTTCTTTATCCTCGCGCTGCCGCCCAGCCTGGGAGATGTGAGCTATTCTATTCCGGAGGAGATGAAACGCGGGTCTGTCATTGGGAATATAGCGAAGGACCTCGGACTCGATGTTAAAGGACTCTCAGCTCGCAGGCCCCGCGTAGATACCGAAGAAAGTGAGAGAAATTATTGTGATATTAATATGAACACCGGAAATTTGATTGTCGCTGACAGGATAGACAGGGAAGAGCTTTGTGGCGAGAAGATTTTGTGTTTCGTGAAGTGCGAGCTCCTTCTCGAGAACCCCTTGGAGTTGCATCGTATAACCATACAAATCCAGGATATCAATGATAATTCTCCAATTTTCCAAAACGATGTTATCAAATTAGAAATCCATGAATTGACAGATAAAGGCGCGCGCTTCTCTTTAGACGAGGCGCACGATGCGGATATAGGACAGAACGCGGTTCAGAGCTACACGCTACAAAGGAATGAGCATTTTGTTTTGGCTGTTCATACGAACACAGACGGAGGAAAATACGGCGAGTTAGTACTAGAAAAAGAGCTGGATCGCGAGGAACAGAAGGAGGTGACATTATTACTTACTGCCGCTGACGGAGGGAGTCCACAGAGATCTGCTACTGTAGTTATACACGTCACTGTGCTGGATGCTAACGATAATATCCCCGTGTTTAGCCAGGCTGTGTATAAAGTCAGTCTGCCTGAAAACTCTCCTTTAGGTGCTGTAGTGCTTACAGTCAGCGCCACAGATGCAGACGAGGGCGCTAACGGCCAAGTGACGTACGCATTTAGTCGTGTATCCGAAAAAGCTAAGAAAACATTCGCGGTTGATCACCAAACGGGGGAAATTAGCGTAACCAGTGCAATAGATTTCGAGGAAAAATCCACATATGAACTGCGCATTGAAGGGAAAGACGGGGCAGGTCTCGCTTCTCAGGCTAAAGCGATTATAGAAATCACTGATGTTAATGACAACGCCCCGGTGATATTTCTGAAATCTCTGAACAGCCCCATCCCTGAGAGCGCGCTACCTGGCACAGAGGTGGGCATCGTTAATGTTCAGGATAAAGACTCCGGGGCAAATAGACAGGTCCGCTGCTCCATTCAGCAGAATGTTCCTTTCAGGTTAACCGCCTCTATCAAAAACTACTACTCACTGGTGACTACAGGAGAACTGGACCGGGAACTAGTAACGGATTATAACATCACAATCACTGCTACTGACGAGGGCTCTCCACCGTTATCCTCCTCAAAGACTGTGCAGTTATCTGTGTCAGACGTCAATGACAACCCGCCTGTGTTTGATGAGCAGTCTTACAGCGCCTCTGTGGCTGAAAATAACAAACCTGGCTCCTCTGTTCTGTCTGTGAGCGCGAGAGACCCGGACTGGAGACAGAACGGCACGGTTTTCTATTCTCTGTTGTCCGGTGAGATCAGTGGTGTCCCGGTGTCCTCGTTTTTATCCATTAACGGAGACACGGGGGTGATCCATGCTGTCAGATCGTTTGATTATGAGCAGTTGAGAAGCTTCAAAGTCCTCGTTGTTGCCAGGGACAACGGTTCTCCTCCACTGAGCAGTAACGTGACTGTGAGCGTGCTGATAACTGATGAGAATGATAACTCTCCGCAGATACTATACCCTGCTCTAACAGGGACCTCCTTCATGACTGAGATGGTCCCCAAAGCTGCTCACGCAGGCTCTCTGGTTTCCAAGGTGATAGCTGTGGATGCGGACTCTGGACAGAACGCGTGGCTGTCCTATCAGATCGTGAAATCCACTGACCCGGGACTTTTCACTATTGGGGTGCACAGCGGAGAGATCCGGGTCCAGCGGGACATTTCTGAATCAGATGCCATGAAGCAGAACCTTGTTATCTCAGTGAAAGATAACGGACAGCCCTTTCTCTCTGCAACCTGCGCAGTGTATTTACTGATTTCAGATAACCTGGCTGAAGTCCCTCAGCTGAAGGACATGTCTTATGAGGAGAACAATTCCAAACTAACTTCGTATTTGATCATCGCGCTGGTGTCCGTCTCCACTTTCTTCCTGACGTTCATTATTCTGATGGTGGCCGTGAGGTTTTGCCGCAGAAGAAAGCCCAGACTGTTGTTTGACGGCGCAGTCGCCATCCCCAGCGCATATTTCCCTCCCAACTATGCAGAGGTGGAGGGAGCAGGAACTCTGCGCAGTTCTTACAATTATGACGCGTACCTGACCACGGGCTCGCGCACCAGCGACTTCAAGTTCGTCAGATCTTACAATGACGTCACAATGGCCGCTGATCAGACCCTGAAGAGGAGCCCGAATGAAATCAGTGAGCAGGAAGGTGGAAATGAGGGCGAATCAACAGGCTCTGCTCTGGTAAATTTGATTCATTTTTACCCTTTGTTTTCGTCATGTATCAGTGTCACATTTTTACGTCCATGTCCACAGAAGACAGGGAACGGTTTTGCGGTATTTTCTGTAGCAATTGCTCAGAATTTTATTATATTAACGGCACTGTTGTTGTCCGGTTAGGTTAATATTTTTGTTTATAGCTAGGCACGCTAATAGTACAGCATAATGAAGCTGTTCATATTGGGATGGCAGGTATATTTACAATCTTACCATCTGAAGACAATGTGGTCATTCAAACTTTGTGTCAAATAACAGATTTCCTCATGAAAGACATTTAAATGAATGTATGAAACCGCTGATGAATACATACAGTAATGATATTCCTCCAGAAATGATATTCCCCAGGAAGAATATTTCTCCAGAAAGGATATGTTTATCCTTGGTTGTCCAGTCCATTTTACCAAATTCACAAGTTATTATATATTTGCAACTTAACATAAATAATGATTGTATAATAAATTCCGTACATACATGTATGCACACATATATGCAATACTTCATTATCCCCATGGGGGCATTTCCCTAGCAGTATGTAACATTCACTTTCACAAACAGACATTTATACCCAGAAACATACAATCATTCACACTGCAGAAAGCCGAGGGGGTAATAGATCAATACAGATTAAAATATTGAATTTAAATATCGAGGCCTATTAAATAAACATTGAATCTTACAAAGCTATCCAGACATATTTTTGCCCCTCTGATGTACTGTGAGGGGTGTGCACATTCACTAGTGCATTTCTCTGGGTAACAGTGTATTCCTGAGAAATATAACCTAAGTTGCAATAACATTTCCTTTAAAATGCAGTCTTCTTGTGCTAATGTCTTGTTTGAATAAGTTGTCCTTTACAACACAATCTTTTTGTGCTAATGCCACGTTGCCACAGTGAAGAATTTACTTTTTTCTATTTCATAAACATTTTCTCTTCCTTTCATTTTTCTGTATCCAAAAACAAGATTTTTCAAAGGTTAAATCAATACTTTTTTCATGGAATCATCAGAAAGTCACCTGGCATGTAGTTCTGTCTAGATCTGTCTTCCTGCATATGTTGGGGGTCAGGCCGTGTGCTAACAGTGACTGATCCCATTTAATCAGTAGTACGAATTGTACACTGTAGCTGTTCTGCTGTTCACCATGACGATAAGACAGGCTGCATCAATAGAGGAGAGTTTGGCACTGTCAATGGTGCATGTTATTTAGCTTTATTTTTTCATTCTACCGTTGTTTTAATTTGATTAATTTTGTGGAAATATAACTTGGGAGACTGAGTAAAACAGATAAATACAACATTGACGCCCATAATGTTCATAGGGTGGATATACGGTATTGGAATGTGTGGATATGCTGCTATGTACATATACCCACATTTAAAACTTCACCATCAGGGCCCAGCTCTCTCCATATCACGACTCCTTTTTGAATAAACAGATTTTACCTGTATTTCAAACAAGTTGTGTTTTAGCAATGGCAACTCTGTTCTTTTTTTCCTGCCACAATATTCAAACTTTTGGCATCTTTGATTGATTGAGAATCTATTTAGTTTTTCCCAAAGACAGAATTGCCCACTAAAGTGGGAAGTGCTTTCTTAAATGCAAGTCTGTGATGGAAGGATTTAAAAAGTTCTGATTACTCTGTCTTCCTCGTTGTTATCCTACACAACACCACCTACATAAATGTATATCTAAGCTATATTCTGGAGCAGAATTTGGTAATGATTTATGTTGCTGGTTTAGAATGAAAACACAAACATAACATTAAATATTTACGAATCCCGTGGGCTTTGACAATTCCTAACTTACCTGGAGGATTTTTCAATAAATTGTGCAATTTTTAGAAATAACTCTGAGTGTCGCTGTTCACCAGATAGGGGAGGATAGCTGCGCCTCTCCTCCCACTAGTGTAATATTCAGAGAGGGGAGCCTTTCTCCTGCGCCGAGAAAAACACCTATTGGATGGAGCGTTGATTTCATTTTTATTGGGTTGTGTTTTTCCAAGGAGAACAGTACATTGCGCTTGTTCTGTTAAAAAAAAGAAAAAAGAAATAGGATTTTATTTGACATACGTCGGTGTTCAGTGTTGAAAATGGGATCCAGCGGACTGTCTGTGTGCGTCTCGATGTTCTGCTTTGTTTTCTTTATCCTCGCGCTGCCGCCCAGCTTGGGCGATGTGAGCTATTCTATTCCGGAGGAGATGAAACGCGGATCTGTCATTGGGAATATAGCGAAGGACCTCGGACTCGATGCTAAAGGACTCTCAGCTCGCAAGGCCCGTGTAGATACTGAAGAAAGTGACAGTAATTATTGCGATATTAATGTGAACACCGGCGATTTGGTTGTGGCAGGTAGGATTGACAGGGAAGATCTGTGTGGCCCAACTGCATTTTGTACTCTGAAATACGAGCTCGTGCTAGAGAACCCTCTGGAATTACATCGCATTGTGTTGCAAATTCAGGATATAAACGACAATTCGCCACGATTTCCGAATGAGGTCATTAAACTGGAAATAAGAGAATCAGCTGATAAAGGCGCGCGCTTCCTCTTAGACGAGGCAGACGATGCGGATCTAGGACAGAACGCGGTTCAGAGCTACACGCTACAAAAGAATGAGCATTTTGTTTTGGCTGTTCATACGAACACAGACGGAGGAAAATACGGTGAGTTAGTACTAGAAAAAGAGCTGGATCGCGAGGAGCAGAAGGAGGTGACATTATTACTTACTGCCGCTGACGGAGGGAGTCCACAGAGATCTGCTACTGTAGTTATACACGTCACTGTGCTGGATGCTAACGATAATATCCCCGTGTTTAGCCAGGCTGTGTATAAAGTCAGTCTGCCTGAAAACTCTCCTTTAGGTGCTGTAGTGCTTACAGTCAGCGCCACAGATGCAGACGAGGGCGCTAACGGCCAAGTGACGTATGAGTTCAATCGTATGTCCGTTAAAGCAGCGAAATTATTTAGTATTGAGAGGGAAACCGGGGATATCAAACTGATCGGATCAATAGATTATGAAGACGGATCTTTGTATGAAATGCGAATTCAAGCAAAAGATGGTTCTGGTTCTGCTTCGAATGCAAAGGTAATTATCGAAATCACTGATGTGAATGACAACGCCCCGGTGATATTTCTGAAATCTCTGAACAGCCCCATCCCTGAGAGCGCGCTACCTGGCACAGAGGTGGGCATCATTAATGTTCAGGATAAAGACTCCGGGGCAAATAGACAGGTCCGCTGCTCCATTCAGCAGAATGTTCCTTTCAAGTTAACCGCCTCTATCAAAAACTACTACTCACTGGTGACTACAGGAGAACTGGACCGGGAACTAGTAACGGATTATAACATCACAATCACTGCTACTGACGAGGGCTCTCCGCCCTTATCCTCCTCAAAGACTGTGCAGTTATCTGTGTCAGACGTCAATGACAACCCGCCTGTGTTTGATGAGCAGTCTTACAGCGCCTCTGTGGCTGAAAATAACAAACCTGGCTCCTCTGTTCTCTCTGTGAGCGCGAGAGACCCGGACTGGAGACAGAACGGCACAGTTTTCTATTCTCTGTTGTCCGGTGAGATCAGCGGTGTTCCGGTGTCCTCGTTTTTATCCATTAACGGAGACATGGGGGTGATCCATGCTGTCAGATCATTTGATTATGAGCTGTTGAGAAGCTTCAAAGTCCTCGTTGTCGCCAGAGACAACGGTTCTCCTCCGCTCAGCAGTAACGTGACTGTGAACGTGCTGATAACTGATGAGAATGATAACTCTCCACAGATACTATACCCTGCTCCAACAGGGAACTCCTTCATGACTGAGATGGTCCCCAAAGCTGCTCACGCAGGCTCTCTGGTTTCCAAGGTGATAGCTGTGGATGCGGACTCTGGACAGAATGCGTGGCTGTCCTATCAGATCGTGAAATCCACTGATCCGGGACTTTTCACTATTGGGGTCCACAGCGGAGAGATCCGAGTCCAGCGGGACATTTCTGAATCCGATGCCATGAAGCAGAACCTTGTTGTCTCAGTGAAAGATAACGGACAGCCCTTTCTCTCTGCAACCTGCGCAGTGTATTTACTGATTTCAGATAACCTGGCTGAAGTCCCTCAGCTGAAAGACATGTCTCATGAGGAGAACAATTCCAAACTAACTTCGTATTTGATCATCGCGCTGGTGTCCGTCTCCACCTTCTTCCTGACGTTCATTATTCTGATGGTGGCCGTGAGGTTTTGCCACAGAAGAAAGCCCAGACTGTTGTTTGACGGCGCGGTTGCCATCCCCAGCGCATATTTCCCTCCCAACTACGCAGAGGTGGAGGGAGCAGGAACTCTGCGCAGTTCTTACAATTATGACGCGTACCTGACAACGGGCTCGCGCACCAGCGACTTCAAGTTCGTTAGATCTTACAATGACGTCACAATGGCCGCTGATCAGACCCTGAAGAGGAGCCCGAATGAAACCAGTGAGCAGGAAGGTGGAAACGAGGGCGAATCAACAGGCTCTGCTCTGGTAAATAGATTCTTTATTCATATGTATTCTGCAATAATCAATGTTTTTCAGAATGGAAAATAAGATTTTTTATTTTTGTAGGGAATCTGATGCTCTCTGCAGCTTGCACATTATCTGTGTTGTCGAGGCCTCAATTCAATTCAGGCCTTTTTAATTCATCATGGCATGTTTTGCTTAAAACTGTATAGCCTAACTTCTACAACCGAACATCACCAACTAGCGCTTATTTGCTATACAAGCTGCTTCAATATGCTAATAGAGTTAGCAACTTCAGCTCCCGAACCATATGGCTAGCTAACGTTAGCTGGCAAATGTAAAGCCTGTGAAATGTAGTTAATGGCTTGTGTGTTGTGTCCATTCTGTAAACCTCAGCCTGATTAGTCTTCGTGCCTGTGCTTATAATCTGACATACTGCGTATTCGAACCTTCATGCCACAATACATATTACTCACAATACTGAATTTATCACAGCCATGTAGCAGTCATTGTGGGAACAGACATTGTATTTTATTCTATACCCTCCACCGGCTAAGTCCATCTTATGTAGAGTGAATTTCAGCATTGCTAATGTGCATTAGTCAAACCCAACACCTTTCATAAGCCTATCCATCTGTCTGTGTTTTATTTCTTTAATTATTTATTTTGGTTATGAAATCCTGTTATATTCTGAGAGCAGTCAAACCTGAAAAGTTCCAGAAGTAAAAGGTCATCACGTGTGAGAGTTTTGGTATTATGCAAGCTGCTTCATAACCAAACGTATTTGTTGAGGAAGTTCTTACAAAATTGCAATTATTGTTCTTCCATATATTCATCAAGTAACTATTCGAGAGAATTTTATTCCTTTCAAAAAGTATTAACACCATTTTTTTTTCTGTGGTTACCTTTTTATACAAAGACATTTATGTCCCAGCTCTTATTTTTGTTTTGGTTTATTTAATTAAAATAAAAGTATAATGTTCTGGTTGGATTTTTGGCTCTGTAGGTTTTGGCACTGAAACCTGATCATCACTGTATTACTTTCTATCAAATCGCTTTTTGCTCCTTGCTTTCCCAAGTGAATATCACGCTGCTGAACTGAGCTCATGATGTTCATGGTCACTGTATGTATTCCCTTGTCAGAGTGTGCTCAGCCAGACCTTAGCAATTCAAGCTCAGGCACCATCATCCACGTGCTGGTGCCAGTTTGCTGCAGTTTAGACCACAGGCTGCATGTGATGGTAAAAATAATAATAGCACTGATTGTGAACTAGGGGGAGAAATTTCTTGATCTAAATGTGCACACCTATCAAACCCTTGGTAAAATGGGATGATTGGAAGGGTTCCAGGACTGCTTGACTGCATTAAAACCCAGATACATGGAGACTTTGACTCAAGTTTTTTTTATTTTTTTTTTAAATAGGTGACTTGCACTTCTACTTCAGTAATTATTTTATGGTTGAATCTTTGCTTTAACTCAGATATGATATTTGAGTACTTTAAATACCACTGTGTGAAGGCAGTGTATGGTGCAGGCATGTCTCTCACTGCAAGCTGATAACTGAAGTGGTTGACAGTGCACCTGTGATATCTTATTATTATTATTATTAGTAGTAGTAGTAGTAGTAGTAGTAGTCGTAGTAGTATTGTTTTGTTTTATTTTTAATACATATGCAATTAAATTATTTTGTTCCCAAGAATACACTCAAAATCTCACAGACACACACACGTCATTCAAATATATTTACGGAACAGTAAGACAAAATGGCAATATGTGTCAAAGATGGCGTTTTAATAATGTTCTTTCTCCCCCTCCCAATCCCCCACCCCCAACCCCCCATGCTATGGTCACCTGTCTGAAAACCAAAAAAGGTAAGAAACATTCCATTGGTCTCATTATTACTGATATAACAGGTTCTCTCATTTCCCTCATTATTACTGATATAACAGGATCTCTCATTTCCTTCATTACTGCTGTGCATAACAGGATCTGTCATTCCCCTCATTATTACTGATATAACAGGATCTCTCATTTCCTTCATTACTACTGATATAACAGGATCTCTCATTTTCCTCATTACTAATGTTTATAACAGGATCTCATGATATAACAGCTTTCCCTCATGCTTTGGAAGTGTTATTGTCATCATTACTGCTGCCAGTACTCAGATGTGTGAAATGTGTTTGCCTCAGTACCTGATTCATTACTCTTAAAGATCATATTGATCATTTATCTAAAAACTGGTTCATCATGAGGATGAAACAGGTGAGTGTGTCCTGACGGAGGGATTGATTTGCTTGTGCTCTTATCAAGAGCGAGTTACAGCTAATGCAAGCGAGGAAAAGGCCGAGATTCATAAATCACCAACATCTCAATGAGCATTTAATGAGAAGTGTGCTCGTTAGGCCTTGACACCCAGCGATGGGTAATCTGTGGTCTCAAGAAATAACATGAATTGGAAGATTTGGAGAGCGGTGGGGAATCATGGGACAGAGAGGACAAGTTGTGGGAGAGGGGAATGGGAGTTAGGGTGGAAAAGAGCAGGGAGGTATTTCCTGTACAGACAGCACAGCTTTGTCCAGGTGTGTCACACACTGCACTGTACATAGAGACTAACACACTGCACTGTACATAGACACTGACACACTGCGCTCTACAGAGACTAACACACTGCACTGTACACAGAGCCTAACACACTGCGCTCTACACACAGACTAACACACTGCACTGTACATAGAGACTAACACACTGCACTGTACATAGACACTGACACACTGCGCTCTACAGAGACTAACACACTGCACTCTACACACAGACTAACACACTGCACTGTATATGGGGGCTAACACACTGCACTCTACACAAAGACTAACACACTGCTCTCTACACACAGACTAACACACTGCACTCTACACACAGACTAACACACTGCTCACTACACATAGACTAACATGCTGCTCTCTACACACAGACTAACATGCTGCTCTCTACACACAGACTAACACACTGCTCTCTACACACAGACTAACACACTGCGCTCTACACACAGACTAACACACTGCGCTCTACACACAGACTAACACACTGCGCTCTACACACAGACTAACACACTGCTCTCTACACAGAGACTAACACACTGCACTCTACACAGAGACTAACACACTGCACTGTACATAGAGACTAACATTACATTACAGGCATTTAGCAGACGCTCTTATCCAGAGCGACTTACACAACCTTTACATAGCATTTTACATTGTATCCATTTATACGGCTAACACACTGCGCTCTACACACACAGACTAACACACTGTGCTCTACACAGAGACTAACACACTGCACTCTACACACAGACTAACACACTGCGCTCTACACACACAGACTAACACACTGTGCTCTACACAGAGACTAACACACTGCACTCTACACACAGACTAACACACTGCACTCTACACACAGACTAACACACTGCGCTCTACACACAGACTAACACACTGCTCTCTACACAGAGACTAACACACTGCACTCTACACAGAGACTAACACACTGCTCTCTACACACAGACTAACACACTGTGCTCCACATGGGGACTAACACACTGGTTGTCCTGTATAGTATGCCTTTAAACATAACTGCTTAAGTGGATCCCCAGTCGTCAAAACTGTTAAATAATGAAATGCATGAATTAAATACCCAGCTGTGTAAATGGATTGTATGTAGAAGTATAATCTGTGTAAGTGACTGTGTCTGAGCTTCTGCTAAGTGGCGGAATTCAATAACACTTTATTTATGGCCTTGGCTGCAGTGTCTCCCACAAGGCACAGACACGGTTTTATTTACCTGAAGTACAGGAGCAATGAGCTTAATATGATTACCATAATAATTCTACATGCAAAAAGATAATTACAACGAGTTTAATCAAAGGTCACTGCGCTCACTGCTCACTTTCCTCTTTTTAATGATCCTGCTGACCGGGTGGATCTCACTGAGCATAAATGAGCTCTGCTCCTTATGCTGCCATTCTGGGACAGTGTGGCTGGTCCCTCAGGGGTAGCAGGTTAAACTGTGAGTGTTTGGGACAGTGTGGCTGGTGTGTCAGGGGTAGCAGGTTAACCTGTGAGTGTTTGGGACAGTGTGGCTGGTCCCTCAGGGGTAGCAGGTTAACCTGTGAGTGTTTGGGACAGTGTGGCTGGTGTGTCTGGGGTAGCAGGTTAAACTGTGAGTGTTTGGGGCAGTGTGGCTGGTGTGTCAAGTTTAGCAGGTTAATCTGTGAGTGTTTGGGACAGTGTGGCTGGTGTGTCTGGGGTAGCAGGTTAAACTGTGAGTGTTTGGGACAGTGTGGCTGGTGTGTCAGGGGAGGCTGGTTAATCTGTGAGTGTTTGGGACAGTGTGTCTGATTCCTCAGGGGTAGCAGGTTAATCTGTGAGTGTTTGAGACAGTGTGGCTGGTGTGTCAGGGGTAGCAGGTTAAACTGAGTGTTTGGGACAGTGTGGCTGGTTCCTCAGGGATAGCTGGTTAAACTGTGAGTGAACTTTCTCTGGGTGTCGCTGGTGCCCAAGGAGTCGCTGTTTTGCACGTATATGACTGCTCCTGGGTTCCAGCTCTTCAGTGTGGGGATCAGGAGAGTGCCGTGTGCACTGCGCATTCAGGAATTATACACGAGGGACATACGGGACAATGGGAGCGATTCGTGGGGAATCGGTGAAGCGCGTTGATTTAGTTCTAAATATTGTCCATCTGTCTCTTTATGATGCCGAGGCGGGGAGGTACGGAAGAGGGAGCGGTCTTTGCGGTCACCGGGCTATCGCTAAGGAGGCATGTACGGTTCTCCTTGTTCGTGTTTTTCTTGAACGCTGTTTGTGGTCAGATTCGATATTCCATACCAGAGGAGATGAAAATGGGCTTGTTAGTTGGGGATGTTGCGAAGGATTTAGGTTTAGATCTTAAAAGGTTGTTTTTTGGCCACGCGAGGCTGGTTATTGACGGTCGGAAACAGTACCTGGAACTGAACAAAGAATATGGGCAGTTGGTGGTTAGAGAAAGGATTGACAGAGAAGAGCTGTGTGGACAGAAATCTCCCTGCAGTTTCAGTCTCGAGATGGTTCTGGAAGACCCTCTGGAGTTGTGTCATCACCATCCAAGTCCAGGACATCAATGACAATTCGCCCGCATTTTCAGAAAAAGAAATCCAGTTGAATATTAGCGAGTCCGCTTTAATCGGGACCCGCTTCCTATTAGATAGCGCCGTGGACCCAGACATGGATGTAAATTCTCTGCAGAGCTATACACTCAAACCTGCAGATAATTTTGTTCTGAAGCAGCACAGCCATCCGGATGGCACTAAATATGCTGAAATGGTGTTGCAGACGCCGTTAGACAGAGAAAATCAGGACAAACTTTGTCTAATATTGACCGCGGTCGACGGTGGCAACCCGCAGATGTCAGGGACAGTTAGAATGCTCGTCACAGTGCTGGATGCAAACAATGCCCCGGTTTTCTCGGAGGAAATATACAGAGCTGTACTGGCTGAAAGTACTCCGAAAGGGACTTTGGTGACCACAGTAAACGCGGTGGACGCAGACGTAGGTTTGAATGGAAACGTCACGTACGCATTCACGCATGCTGATGAGAGCGTTCGACGGAAGTTTCAGTTAAATTCAAATACTGGATAAATCAGAGTAGCGGGTCAAACAGACTACGAGCTAGTGAATCAGTATGAAATAAATATACAGGCACATGACACCTGGGGGCTGACCGGCTCTTGTAAACTCGTTATTGAAATGATGGACGTGAACGATAATAGCCCCCAAATAACTATGACGTCATTCTCTGGGAAGATTGCTGAAGACTCAACGCCAGGTACAGTCATAACGTTAATCAGTGTTCAGGACTTAGACTGTCGTAAAAACGGTCAGGTCCATTTGTATATTGACCAAAGCCTTCTCTTTAAAATAAAGTCATCACTCAGAAACAACACGCTGGTGACCGACGCGGTTTTAGACCGAGAAAAGATCTTGAAGTACAACATTACAATTTCTGCCGTTGACAAGGGGTTGCCTTCGCTCTCTAGCAAGAAATCTGTTATCCTGGAAATTACTGATATTAATGACAACACGCCAGATTTTGAACAAAACGCGTACAGCTCTCGGGTGATGGAGAAAAATCCCCCTGGAATGTCTGTTCTCGCGGTTCGAGCGACGGATCCTGACTGGGGTCAAAATTCGCGGGTCACTTATTATCTTATTAACAGCGCAGTAAACGGAATCCCAGCTTCTGATTACTTTTCTGTTAACTCAGAGAATGGAATAATTCACTCCGTGCATTCACTTGACTTTGAACAAATCAAAGAATTTCACATCTATGTTAGGGCACAGGATGGAGGTTCACCACCACTTAGCAGTAATGCAGCAGTTGTGATTTATATCCAAGACCAGAACGACAACGCCCCGCAGATCCTATACCCAGTACAGACTGGCGTCTCTCTGGTGGCTGAAATGGTGTCTCGTTCAGCAGATGTCGGCTATCTTGTCACTAAAGTGGTCGCTGTTGATGTGGACTCTGGACAGAACGCCTGGCTCTCATATAAACTGCTGAAAGTCACAGACAGGGCGCTGTTTGAAGTGGGCTTGCAGAATGGAGAAATAAGAACTGTACGCCCGGTCACTGATAAGGATGCTGTGAAACAGAGACTTACTGTTGTAGTGGAGGACAACGGGCAGCCCTATCGCTCAGCTACAGTCAATGTTAACGTGGCAGTGGCCGACAGCTTCCCGGAAGTGCTCTCGGAATTCACGGACTTTGCGCACGATAAGGATTACAACGACAACCTGACTTTTTATTTAGTCTTGGCCTTGACTGTAGTTTCCTTCCTCTTCGTCTCATCTTTAGTAGTTATAATATCAGTAAAAATCTACAGATGGAGACAATCTCGCATCTTCCATCAGTCCAATCTCCCGGTTATTCCGTATTACCCACCCCATTACGCAGACGCTGGAGGGACAGGAACTCTGCAGCACGTGTACAATTATGAGGTGTGCAGGACAACTGACTCGCGGAAGAGTGACTGTAAGTTCCTCAGGCCCTGTAGTCAGAGCGTGCTGATGGTGGACCCCAGTTGTACAGACACCATGCAGCACACGATGAAGGAGAAAAACATTCTGGATGCATTAGACTCTACTGAACAGGTGAGATTTGGGTTATTTTCCTTCTGTTTTCAGATTTCACACTTGATATCCAGGCCATAATCCATAACTTTATTTTCATGTTTAGTTCCACAGTTGTGCAGTTGTGTGATTTTTGCACCAGGTGGAGGTGTGGTGGTGATGTGTTTACACAAATATTTTTTCTCACCTTGGTCTATTGTGTTCCTAAAGGCTTTTCCTGTTTTAGAAGTTCTCCAGTCTCAGGGCTGGTGTATGGATTTCAGCACTATTTACATACACCTTTTATTTAGTCTTGGCCTTGGCTGTAGTTTCCTTCCTCTTCGTCTTATAAAAACAGAACTGAGGACTAAGCACTGCGTATGATGGAAATACTATTGGGCAGAAAAATGCTGGGGAGGAGCAGTAATGTCTACAGAAGCAATTGAGTGTCTGTTAAAAGGAGGAGCAGCAGAAATGTTGAACTGAGCAGTTGTGGTTGAGTATCTTTGTTTAAAGGAGGAGCAGCATGTTGAACTGTAGCAGTTGAGTATCTTTGTTTAAAGGAGGAGCAGCATGTAGAACTGAAGCAGTTGAGTATCTTTGTTTGAGAAGGATCAGCATGTTGAACTTTAGCAATTGTGTATCTTTTTTTGAGGAGGTGCAGCATGTTGAACTGTAGCAGTTGAGTATCTTTATTTGAGGAGGTGCAGCATGTTGAATTGAAGCAGTTGACTGTCTTTGTTTGAGGAGGAGCAGCATGTTGAACTGTAGCAATTGAGTATCTTTGTTTGAGGAGGTGCTGCATGTTGAACTGAAGCAGTTGTGGTTGAGTATCTTTGTTTAAGGAAGAGCAGCAGCATGTTGAACTGTAGCAGTTGAGTATCTTTGTTTGAGGAGGTGCTGCGTGTTGAACTGAAGCAGTTGTGGTTGAGTATCTTTGTTTAAAGGAGGTGCAGGTCTATTCTAATGTATCCCAGCACTGTTCTTCCTGGGCCTGAGCCCTGTGACTGTCTGATTGGGCCTGGGGCTCCTGCTCACTGCACTGGTGCTGTACACACCGTGTCGCTGTGACCTTCACTCTGTGCAGTCTGGCTGCACACTCATCATTTACTCAAGAGCTTTGCTTCTTCGGTTTCCTCCACATGTTTGGGGTGAGTGTGTGTACAGTGCAAAACAAACACAACTAATGAGAAACTAAAAATAAGAATTTGGAAAAAGACATCAGCCATTTTCCTGTGATTGAAAAATGACTTGGATAGGAAGCAAAATTGATAGTGTGCATTAAGATTAGCAAGATGAAAAACACAGAAGAGTGGAAAACAACAGATGAGAAACTATATTAGAATAATATTTATATTGTGATGAGTTGCTTTATTTCGTTTATAAGCGTGGCAGTTGCCAGAAACACTGTGTTCGAGAGCGGAGTTTTATGAAGCAGTTCCTGCAGTTATTCCAGTCTGGTCGCTGCGGTAACGAGCTGCTGTCCGTCTCCGTGGTGCTGAAATGGAGCGCGAGCGCTCCCTGCTTGTACAGCAGAGCGAGTGAGCGCGAGTCCAGAACAGGCGGTCTGTTACTCGGATATAAATACATCACACAACTGACTGAGATAGAACTGCAATTAGGCTTAATAAATAGCTAAATTCCACCCATACGTGTTTGATTTTTTTTAATTTTCAGTTAAATGTAATTCTTTAAAATATCCTGTTATTTTGTTTATTAAACGTGGATGGCATATAAATCTGTATACATCAACAATAATAAATATTGTTATACGCAATTATAATAATAATATTATTATTTAATTATCGTCATAATTTATTGTGGATGTGCAGTTATTATTATTATGATTATTATTATTTATTTTACTTTTATCAATTTTTGTTGTGGATGTGCACGTGTGTTATTATTTTATTATTATTATTATTATTATTATTATTGTTATTGCATGATTATCATATTTTTTGTTGTTGATGTGCAAATATGTATGATTATTATGATGATGCTTTGTTCATGTGGTGTTCCCATGCGTCGCGTTGCGGCGCGAGAGCGCGTTCCCGCTGCTGGGCTGTGAGCGCCGCTGTCGGACAGTAAGAGCTGTTTCATTGCTCGGCCCCTCCCATCGCATCCCACGTTAAAGCGACGGAAGAGCCGCGCAGAACAGCAGATTTCCCCACCTCTGCTCAAACGAGCGCAGCAAAATTCTCTTAGGGTGGATTAATATTTTATTTACTACTGCTTGTCAGCGCTTTGTGGAGATTTTTATGCCTTGCGTTTAATTTCATATTTTTTATTCGCACAACGATGTTTGCAAAGACGAGAGAACGGCCGACGCTGTGGCAAATCCAGTTCGTCGCTTTGTTCCTGATTTCTCCTCGCGCCGCTCATACTCAGGTGCGATACAGCATTCCAGAGGAAATGGAGAAAGGGTCTTTAATTGGAGATATTGCGAAGGATTTGGGTTTGGATGTTGGGAGGCTAAAATCGGGCCGCGCACGCATTGTTACCGATGACAGCAGCGACTGTGCTGAGCTGGTTGCTGACAAAGGGATTCTACGGGTGAAGAAGCGCATAGACCGCGAGGCGCTCTGTGGCCAGACCTCTCCTTGCAGCTTCAGTTTCGAAATGGTCCTTGAAAATCCAATGGACATATTTAGCATTACCATTGAAGTTCTGGATATTAACGATAATGCACCCACTTTTCAGAAAAAGGAAATTACTCTGAACATAAGTGAATTGACGGCGATCGGAGCTCGTTTGAATCTTGGCAGTGCAGTGGATGCTGACGTAGGTATAAATACCCTTCAAAGCTACGGGCTGAGACCCACAGCGCATTTTAATCTGAGAGAGCAGACACTTCCCGGTGGTAAATATGCAGAGATGGTTTTGCAGCGTCCTCTCGATAGAGAAGAGCAGGATACGTTGTTTTTAACTCTGATTGCGTCAGACGGGGGTAACCCTCGACGGACCGGGACAGTGAACATCCGTGTGAATGTACTGGATGCAAATGACAACGCGCCCGTTTTCAGCCAGGCCGTTTACAAGGCGAGCGTGGCTGAAAATTCGCCAAAGGGTACATTAGTAACAACCGTGGATGCAACGGATGCCGACGCGGGGACAAACGGACACGTGACGTATTATATTGACGACATCGCACAACATAATGCTGAGCTGTTCTCTCTAAATCAAAACAATGGTGACATAAGAGTGGTCGGTGAAATCGATTATGAAAAATCAAAACATTTTCAAATCAACGTAATTGCTACAGATATTGGGGGCCTTTCAAACTCTTGCAAAGTAATAATTGATTCGACAGATGTGAATGATAACGCCCCTGTGATATCATTGGCTTCTTTCTCTAACGCAATTCCAGAGGACTCGTTGCCAGGAACCACTGTCGCTATATTCAACGTTAAAGACATTGATTCGGGGATAAATGGTCAGATAAATTGCATTGTTAGTCCGTCTCTCCCGTTTAAGATAAAATCGTCGATAGCAAATTATTATACTTTAATAACAGACAGTGATTTGGACTACGAGACCGTTTCAGAGTATAACATAACCATCTTAGCAACGGACCAAGGCTCCCCCGCTATGCGCAGTAATAAAACTCTCATTTTAAAGATCACCGATGTGAACGATAACCCCCCCATATTTGACCAGAGTCGATATACATTTTATGTTACAGAAAACAACTCTCCGGGTGTATCCATTGCTTCAGTTGAAGCCAGAGACGCAGATTGGAACCAGAATGCTCGTGTTTCTTACATGCTGGAGGAAGGGACTGTAAATGGCGCGTCTGTCTCCTCATATGTGTCTGTTAACTCTGACAGCGGCGTCATCCGTGCGTTGCGCTCTTTTGACTACGAGCAGATTAAGTATTTCCAGTTCCGCGTAAAAGCGCAAGATGGAGGCTCTCCTCCACTGAGCAGTAATGTGACGGTTAAAATCTTCATCCAAGACCAGAACGACAACGCGCCGCAGATCCTCTACCCAGTACAGACTGGCGTCTCTCTGGTGGCTGAAATGGTGCCTCGTTCAGCAGATGTCGGCTATCTTGTCACTAAAGTGGTCGCTGTTGATGTGGACTCTGGACAGAACGCCTGGCTCTCATATAAACTGCTGAAAGCCGCAGACAGGGCGCTGTTTGAAGTGGGCTTGCAGAATGGAGAAATAAGAACTGTACGCCCGGTCACTGATAAAGATGCTGTGAAACAGAGACTTACTGTTGTAGTGGAGGACAACGGGCAGCCCTCTCGCTCAGCTACAGTCAATGTTAACGTGGCGGTGGCCGACAGCTTCCCGGAAGTGCTCTCGGAATTTACGGACTTTACGCGCGATAAGGATTACAATGACAGCCTGACTTTTTATTTAGTCTTGGCCTTGGCTGTAGTTTCCTTCCTCTTCTTCTCATCTTTAGTAGTTATAATATCAGTAAAACTCTACAGATGGAGACAATCTCGTATCTTTTATCAGTCCAATCTCCCGGTTATTCCGTATTACCCACCCCATTACGCAGACGCTGGGGG
Organism: Anguilla anguilla; assembly: GCF_013347855.1. NCBI lineage: Eukaryota > Metazoa > Chordata > Actinopteri > Anguilliformes > Anguillidae > Anguilla > Anguilla anguilla. The sequence goes on from NC_049209.1 coordinate 55,116,445, forward strand.
GGCAGGAACTCTGCAGCACGTGTACAATTACGAGGTGTGTAGGACAACTGACTCGCGTAAGAGTGACTGCACGTTCCTCAGACCCTGCAGTCAGACCGTGCTGATGGTGGATCCCAGTTCTACAGACACCATGCAGCACACGATGAAGGAGAAAAACATACTGGATGAATTAGACTCTACAGAAGAGGTGAGATTTGGGTTGCATTTTGTCTGTGATTCAGATTGATACTTGATATTTAATCCATAACTTTATTTTCGCTGCTCTTCTGCAGTTCGTTTTTTTGTGGGATGATGGTTTGAGATCTGTTGATGTGTTTTTTTTTCTCACACATGAACTCTTCTTCATGTATGTATTGAATTTCTGAATTGTATGTATTGGGACCGTCTACCGCTTTTTCAAAAGAGATCCGCTCCGCTCTCTGGGCGTCTCTGCTCCTTTCAGCACCTCTATCATGGACAGTGATACTCAAAATGAGAAAAGAAATGTATCACAATATAAAACAACTGAGTGTAGTTGTAGTTTTTTCCTCTTTGCCAAGAAGCGGAGATCTGTCTCTTTGATCATTGTTTATATAGGTGTTAGTAGTGGTGTAGCGTGTGAATGTAGGCTGTGGAGTGTTCAGGAGTGGTGTAGCGTGTGAATGTAGGCAGTGGAGTGTTCAGGAGTGGTGTAGCGTGTGAATGTAGGCAGTGGAGTGTTCAGTTGTTGTATTCTGTGTACTGCTAATTCATTTAATCACGTTACAATGAAGCAAGACGTGTTTATTTGATCAGTCTTTGTCTGGGAAAGGAAAATAGCCAGCAGCAGTTCACTGACTAGCTATCAGTCTACAGACATACAGATATGTTATACAGTTATACGGTAACAATAGTTGTGGTACTCCTATAAACAGCTAGCTAGTGTGCTGCTGTTTATAAAAGACATTAGCACAGCTAGCTAACTAGTTAACCAAGAAGCTAAGCGGCCTTTACATTAAGGCTAATGATCAAATCAATTTCTCGTGACATTGCTACAATTGCATAGAAATATATTTGAAGTGAACTACACAGAATCATTCAAATGAATCTATAAAATTTCCGGTTGAGTAAATCTAAAACAATGCAGGTGTAACAAATTAAATAAAGATTTAGTTTTTTTCAAATGAAACTTTTTTTTTTTCAGTGAAGAAACAGACTAATCTTCTACTTTAATGAATCGCTGTGCAGCTGTGTGGCTAGTCATCTGAATGGATGAAGCAGACTAAAAAGTGTTTGGATTTAACCTGTGGGTTTCCTGCTATCGTATTGCCTGAGGCTTAAAGCAGTATGATGCGGTGTACATGTGAGAAATGTTGAGATGTTTATATGAGTCGAAAAGCTCAAATTCATATATATTTTTGTTTTTAAAGAATGAGAGAGATTCGGGAGAAAATTATTGTGTAAAATTAATTTATGGATTTATTTTTGAGTGCTTTGTTGGTTGAAATGGACAAATGAAGGCAAAAGAAATACATCTTGGAGATTTATTGGATGAAGATGTATCGCGATTTTGTGTTTCCATGAGCTCAACGAGTGCAGACATTAGCGCCTTTGGGGTGTTAGAGTCTGTGGAGATTGTCGTTTAATCTGTGGAAACCCCTGGATAGAGCGAACATCTGTACTCCTGTACATGTATGTGGCTTGAAAACCCATAATTTAGCAGAAGACATATCTGCTTTCTTAAATAATATTTGGTCTATCTCAATAAATAAAAAATGTTTATTCATTCGTCGTGTTTATTTATTGTAACGTTGTAACCCTGGATAACCGCGTCCTTTTTATTGTGTTATTAGATAGTAGGCTTGCTTTCTGCATTTCTGAACACTGGCTCGTGGTGCCGCTGTTGATCGCTGGGTGTTGGTGGGTAATATCAGACCGGAGACTCTCCCTCACTATCGCGCCGTATGACACTCAGAGCAGCTTACTGTGCGCGCGGAGTCCGCTTCATTCAGCACGGACGGCTGACAGCTCTGCGATATTTCCGATCCACTTAACCAAGATTAATTTGTTATTTTCAAAATATTCTTTTTTGAGTCTGATTAAATTGAGGATTATTTCAAAATAGGCGGGAAATTGTTTTGTGTATTGCGATAGCGAGAAGAACAGCTAAACGGACAATGAAACGGGAAGCAGGCTTATTCATTGCGAGTGTGTGCTGTATTGGCGCAGTTGTCGGCCATGTTAGGTACTCTGTACCGGAGGAGATGACAAAGGGCTCCTTCGTTGGAAATATCGCTCAGGATTTGGGGTTGGATACTAAGCGACTGCTTGGCGGAAAAGCTCGGATATTTGCCGGAGACAGTCGTGAGTATATCGACCTGATTGGAGAAAGAGGAATACTGGTCGTAAAAGAAAGGATAGATAGAGAAGCACTGTGCGGACTGACGTCGCCTTGTTCCATACAGTTCGAGATTGTCCTTGATAATCCAATAGAATTTCATCGAGTTACGGTAGAAATTTTAGATATTAATGACAATCCTCCTGTCTTCCCGAAAGACGAAATAAGGTTAGAGATCAGCGAGTCTGCTCTACCGGGCGCAAGGTTTGTGCTGGAAAGCGCAGTGGACCCTGATGTGGGTGTTAACACGCTACAGAGCTATGCTCTTAAACCGACAGATAATTTCGCATTAAAAGTGGATTCGCGGCCCGACGGCAGTAAATATGTCGCGATGGTGCTTCAAACTCCACTCGATCGGGAGAAGTCAGAGGAAATGTCGTTACTGTTGAACGCTGTAGACGGCGGGGATCCTCAGATGTCCGGCACTGCTAAAATACTTATAACTGTGCTGGATAATAATGACAATCCGCCAGTTTTCACACAGGACGTGTATAAAGCTTCTGTATCAGAGAGTGCGCCGAAAGGCTCATTAATCACGACTGTGAGTGCTTCTGACGCAGATTCTGGGTCTTACGCGTACATAACATATTCAATTCCGCACAGTGCGGACAGTTTGGGAGAGAAATTTACTATTGACGAATTAACGGGTGAAATAAAACTAACGGGAGCGCTTGATTATGAGAAAGCAAAGCAATATCAGCTCAATGTTCAAGCTAAAGATGGCGGTGGTCTTTCCGACACTGCAGAAATAATAATTGACATTATTGATGTTAATGATAATGCACCATCGATAGCAATAATGTCATCGTCAAGTTCTGTACCAGAGAATGCGTCCCCGGGCACCGTCATTGCTGTTATTAAGGTTCATGATTCTGACTCTGGAAATAACGGCCACGTCCATTGTTACATTAACGACAATGTTCCATTCGAAATCACGTCGTCTTCCGATAATTTCTACAGATTGCAGATGGAAACGCTATTAGACCGAGAAACAACTCCAGAATATAACATTACAATTACAGCAACTGATGAAGGCACGCCGCCTCTTTCCAGAAATTTGACTTTGTCTTTGAAAGTGTCGGATGTCAATGACAATCTCCCCATCTTTGAGAAGAGTTCATATCAGGCTTTCATTTTGGAAAATAACTCCCCTGGACTGTCTGTGTTAGAGCTGAAAGCCAGAGACTCAGATTGGACCCAGAATGCCAGAGTTTCTTATATTCTGGAGGAAGGGGCTGTAAATGGCGCGTCTGCCTCCTCATATGTGTCTGTTAACTCTGACAGCGGAGTCGTGCGTGCGTTGCGCTCTTTTGACTACGAGCAGATGAAGGATTTCCAGTTCCGCGTAAAAGCGCAAGATGGAGGCTCTCCTCCACTGAGCAGTAATGTCACGGTTAAAATCTTTATCCAAGACCAGAATGACAACGCGCCTCAGATCCTATACCCAGTACAGACCGGCGTCTCTTTGGTGTCTGAAATGGTGCCTCGTTCAGCAGATGTCGGCTATCTTGTCACTAAAGTGGTCGCTGTTGATGTGGACTCTGGACAGAACGCCTGGCTCTCATATAAACTGCTGAAAGCCGCAGACAGGGCGCTGTTTGAAGTGGGCTTGCAGAATGGAGAAATAAGAACTGTACGCCCGGTCACTGATAAAGATGCTGTGAAACAGAGACTTGTTGTTGTAGTGGAGGACAACGGGCAGCCCTCTCGCTCAGCTACAGTCAATGTTATCGTGGCGGTGGCCGACAGCTTCCCGGAAGCGCTCTCGGAATTTACGGACATTACGCATGATAAGGATTACAACGACAACCTGACTTTTTATTTAGTCTTGGCCTTGGCTGTTGTTTCCTTCCTCTTCATCTCATCTTTAGTAGTTATAATATCCGTTAAAGTTTACAGATGGAGACAATCTCGTATCTTTTATAAGTCAAATCTCCCGGTTATTCCGTATTACCCGCCCCATTACGCAGACGCTGGGGGGACAGGAACTCTGCAGCACGTGTACAATTATGAGGTGTGCAGGACAACTGACTCGCGGAAGAGTGACTGTAAGTTCCTCAGACCCTGTAGTCAGACCGTGCTGATGGTGGACCCTGGTATTACAGACACCGTGCAGCGCGTGCAGAAAGAAAAAAATATTCTGGACGAGCCAGACTCGCCATTGGAGGTGAGTAACTCGCGATTTGCATGGGGATTTCCTGATTGACATATTTACTTTCACACGTACCGTGGCACTTCATATAAACTGCTTTTCAATATCCTCATCCTAGAAACACCTCTGGGTCTCTTCCTAAGTATATATCACTTATCAGCATGTATATTGATAATATCGCTTTGGTATATTCGTATATTGCGCGTTTTGGATAAAATTTGTGATGTTATTGATAGTGAAAACGTTGCTTTCTGTGTCTGTCACGAAATTTTTTTGCGAATGACGTCTTTTTAAAAAAAATCTGACTTTTTTTTTTCTTCTTACTCGCGTGAGCTTATGACTACTGCATTAGGCATGCTAGAATCGCGTTCGCCCGGGGGATTATGAGTGTTATGTTCTGAGTCTTTTCGCGGCTTTTTCTTGTCCTTCCGAATTTGAACTCTAAGTGCCGCTGTTGGTCAGCGGAGCACGCGCTGGTTTGCGTCAGCGGCAGAGAACCCCTCCTCCTGCACTTTGCTTCATAAAACCGTCCGGGTGACAGAGAACGCAGTTTTGCTGGAGGTGGATTATTGAAACAAAGCTGCGGTAGAAGCCAATGTGTATTTTCTTAAGTAACTATCCGGTACCTGATATCTTTGAACATCCAGGGCCCAGAGAACTATTGCGGACACGAGCTGTGTAATTATGAGAAAAAGAGGAATCTGTCGACATACACGCGCAGGATGGCGAGTGTTTTCGAGAATGCAGTGGCAAGTACTTCTCGTCTTTATTGCGTCTTGTATCCAGGCTGCTCGTGGACAAATTCGCTATTCTATCCCAGAGGAAATGAAAAAAGGTTCATTCGTTGGAAATATTGCGCAGGATTTGGGCTTAGATGTGAAAAGACTGCGTGCGGGCCGGGCTCGGATCGTGACCGGAGACGGTATTCAATACGCAGAGCTAAACACAGACAAAGGGATTTTGGTCGTCAGTGAGAGAATAGACAGAGAGCAGCTCTGCGGCGACATGTCTCCCTGCAGCTTTAGTTTCGAGATCATTCTCGAGAATCCAATTGAACTGCATCGTGTTACCGTGGAAATTTTAGATGTGAACGACAATTCCCCCACGTTTCAAAAAAACGAAATGAAATTTGAAATCAGTGAATCAGCTTTACCAGGTGCGCGCTTTGTCCTAGGGAGCGCTGACGATCCGGATGTGGGAGCTAACGCGCTTCAAAATTATATTTTATCCGCAAATGATAATTTCGTTTTGAAGCAGCACGCGCGCCCAGACGGGATGAAATATGCAGAAATGGTTCTTCAGAAGCCTTTGGACAGGGAAGAGCGGCTCCACCATTCGCTGAAGCTTATCGCTGTGGATGGCGGAGATCCGCAGAAATCCGGAACCGTAAATATAGATGTTACTGTTCTAGATGTAAATGACAATGCCCCCGTCTTTAACCAGTCTGTGTACAGAGCCACAGTGTTGGAAAACGCACCGAGTGGTACATATATCACGACCGTGAATGCGAGCGATGCCGATAGCGGCTCGAATGGATTTATAACGTATTCATTTTCCAACGTAAAAGGCAACGTGGCTGACATATTCAAATTGGATGAAAACTCTGGCAGGATTTCCGTTGCTGGTCCTTTAGATCATGAAAAGGTAAAGAGATACGAAATTGGAGTGGAGGCAAAAGATCAGGGTGGCCTTGCCGACTCCAGTAAAGTTTTAGTTGAAATGATCGATGTTAATGACAACCCGCCTGTGATTAATGTGATGTCTTTCTTAAACCCGGTATCTGAAAATGCCGCCGTCGGAACTACAGTCGCAGTAATAAACGTTAAAGACGTGGATTCCGAGGAAAATGGACAGATCACCTGCAGTATCAATCAAAATATCCCTTTTAAGATAAAATCCTCCCTCACTAACTACTACACTGTTGTTACTGACGGTGTGTTGGACCGGGAGACGATATCAGAATATAATATATCTGTAACTGCGACCGATTCTGGTTCGCCGCCTCTTGCAAGTACGAAAACCTTGAACCTTAAAGTGTCTGATGTGAATGACAATGCCCCGGTATTTGATCGAAGCGCATACACGGCACACATAGTAGAGAATAACTCTCCGGGATTGTCTATATTTAGCGCTAGAGCCATAGACTCTGACTGGAATCAGAATGCTCGAGTATCCTACTTTCTGGAAGAATCGCAGATCGGGGGAACTCCGGCGTCCGCTTACATCTCAGTTAACTCTGACACCGGAGTACTTTATGCTGTTCGCTCTTTCGATTATGAACAAATTAAAGAATTCAGAGTTCAGGTAAAAGCGCAAGATGGAGGTTCTCCTCCACTGAGCAGTAATGTCACGGTTAAAATTTTTATTCAAGATCAGAACGACAACGCGCCTCAGATCCTCTACCCAGTACAGACTGGAGTCTCTCTGGTGGCTGAAATGGTGCCTCGTTCAGCAGATGTCGGCTATCTTGTCACTAAAGTGGTCGCTGTGGATGTGGACTCTGGACAGAACGCCTGGCTCTCATATAAACTGCTGAAAGCCACAGACAGGGCGCTGTTTGAAGTGGGCTTGCAGAATGGAGAAATAAGAACTGTACGCCCGGTCACTGATAAAGATGCTGTGAAACAGAGGCTTACTGTTGTAGTGGAGGACAACGGGCAGCCCTCTCGCTCAGCTACAGTCAATGTTAACGTGGCGGTGGCCGACAGCTTCCCGGAAGTGCTCTCGGAATTCACGGACTTTGCGCGCGATAAGGATTACAACGACAACCTGACTTTTTATTTAGTTTTGGCCTTGGCTATTGTTTCCTTTCTCTTCGTCTCATCTTTAGTCGTTATAATATCAGTAAAAGTCTATAGATGGAGACAATCTCGTATCTTTTATCAGTCCAATCTCCCGGTTATTCCGTATTACCCGCCCCATTACGCAGACGCTGGGGGGACAGGAACTCTGCAGCACGTGTACAATTACGAGGTGTGCAGGACAACTGACTCGCGGAAGAGTGACTGTAAGTTCCTCAGACCCTGTAGTCAGAGCGTGCTGATGGTGGACCCCAGTTCTACGAACACCATGCAGCACAAGATGAAGGAGAAAAACATTCTGGATGAATTAGACTCTACAGAAGAGGTGAGATTTGGGTTGCATTTCGTCTGGGATTCAGATTCATACTTGATATCCAGGTTATAATTCATAACTTTATTTGCACAACTAGTTCTACAATCCTATAGTGTTTTTGCTTTTTTGTGGGATGGTGGTGTGATTGAGATGTATTTATATGCTCGTTTTCGCTCTTCTTCATGTATGTATTCATCTTCTGAATTGTATGTAGTGGGACCGTCTATCGCTTTTTCAAAAGAGATCCGCTCTCTGCGCGTCTCTGCTCCTTTCAGCACCTCTGTCACGGACAGCGACACTCTGGCATCAAATAAACTGAGCTGCCAGTTGCGGTTTTGGGGAACTGTGCATCCACAGAAATGCAAAGCTTTAATATTATTGCTGTTTCCAAAAAAGAGAAAAAAAAATTACCACAATATAAAACAACTGAGTGAAGCATGTAGTTTTTGCTCTTTTGCCTAGAAGCAGGGATCTGTCTCTTTGATCAGTGTGTATATTGATGTTATTATTCATGGGCTGTGTGTGATGTTTATAGGATGTGCTGGTTTTAGTTGAAGGTAGGTCCAGAAACTGCACATTAACGTGATTTATTTTTGCTACTGGTAGCACCTGTTTGACCTGACTTTTTTGTAGTTTAAAAAAATATAATTCCAGTTTTTTGTGTCTGAGACAGATACTTCCTGTGTCCAAATAATAATATTTTAGATGCTTGTAGAGGTTCCTCGTGACCTGCTGGCTTCAAAATGCTGGAGTTTGAGATGGGTACAGTTACATTCCTGCAAGAGCCACCCTTACAGTACTGCATCAAGACCTGTGATACTACAATCAAAAGGGTTCATGAGTGTCTCTATTTGACAGAGTCATTGAGTTAAACACGATCATTGTTTGAAAATGAGAGTTTTGAAATGTTCACTAAAGACATTGTAATGTGATGTAAAGACAGGCATTGACTGTGCCTGTCTGACTAACTGGGGGGAGGTTGTTCCACCATTGGTGGATGAGGGCAGAGAGGAGGTGGGGCCAGGAGGAGAGGCTGCTGGGAGCTCAGAAGGGGGGGGGGGGGTCAGCTGGCAGGAGGAGGCTGAACGGAGAGAGCACAGAGTTATCACTGTCTGAGGATAGGAAGGGCTGGTAGCACGACATGGATTACAACCTGACTTTATTTAGTCTTGGCTTTAGTTTCTTCCCTCTTCGTCTCATCTTTAATGGTTATAATATCCGTTAAAATCTACAGATAAAGACAATCTCGCATCTTCTATCAGTCCAATCTCCCGGTGCTTCCGTATTATCCACCCCATTACGCAGATGCTGGAGTGACAAGAACTTTACAGCACGTGCACAAGAACTCCCAGCGCGTATCTCCTCTGATTTCAGAACCTCACACAGACATCAGCGCTCTGGCAACAAATAACCAGCGAGACTATTTGCGGTATTAGCTGAATATTTCATTATCTTTGTCTTCAATCATGGCGAAGAAAAAAAAGCCTACAGTTTCAAATTTTGCCTCTTGATATAAAAGAAAATCAGGTTTTTTATTGTCCAGTTTAAAACTATGCAAAGACAGAAATATGATTGCATTGTTATTTTCATGAAGCAGAGATCTTTCACTGTGTTATTGTGCGTTTATAGTTGTTGCTTTTTTTTAGTTAATGCTTTTGTTTGTGCTATATTAAACGCAAGAATTGTTTTATTTGCACATAGGCCAGTAAACTCTGTTCATTAATGTGATTTATCTTCCCACTGATAGCAAATTATCTTTTTTCCCTTCCTTAATTTACTTATAGTAGGCCTACTGTGAGAAGCTGCTGCACTTTCTGCCATTTCTGGATAAAAGGCACGCATGCGCTTCCTGCTTCGGTCTGTAAGTGCCGCTGTTGGTTAAGGAGGCGAGATTCTGCAGCACCTCCCATTTTACTGTGCATTTACAGACTGAGCAGAACACAGAGAGGCGATCTGCGCTGGCTGCGGATTACAGCACATACTTATGCCGGAGAGAATTCGTACCCGTTAAATCTTCATTCTGCTCAGCGGAGGAGTTACTAAGGAAATATATATTCCAACTTATACTTACTACTTTTCGTTTTTCTTTCCCCTCTGGATGAAAATATCTTATTTTTTATTTTGCTTTAGGAGGGCAAATGGCATTAAAAAATATACTCTGCGTGTTTCGAGAGCGAGCTGGACTCTCGCTTTTTATTCTTCTCCTAGCGTGTGTGGTACAAGGGCAAGTGAGATACTCCATACCGGAGGAGATGGACAGAGGCTCGGTCGTCGGTAATATCGCTGAGGATTTAGGAATCGACGTTAAAAGGCTGAAGAGCGGCCGAGCGCGCATCGTCGCTGGGGACAGCAGTCGGTACGTGGAGCTTAATACAGACAAAGGAATACTGTCGGTGAACGAGAGAATCGACCGCGAGCTTCTGTGCAAAAAATTATCTCCGTGTAGCTTCAGCTTTGAGATTATTCTCGAAATCCCGATTCAGTTATTTGAGGTCATTGTTGAAATTATGGATGTGAATGACCATAGTCCTGTTTTTTCTAAAGACGATATTAATATCGAAATCAGCGAAGCCTCACTCCCTGGCGCGCGCTTCTTACTGGACAGCGCCTTCGACCCTGACGTTGGAGTTAATACCATACAGAGTTACAGTCTCAGGCCCACGGATAACTTCGCTTTGAAACATGAAAGCCGCTCCGATGGTAACAGATATTTAGAAATGATGCTGCAGACTCCCGTGGACAGAGAAATGCAGGAGGAACTGTCTTTAATTCTTACTGCGGTGGACGGAGGAAATCCACAGAAGTCGGGAGTTATGAAAATAAATATCAAAATTCTAGATGCTAATGATAATGCGCCTGTTTTTACTAAGAAGCTCTACCGAGCTGCTGTTCCTGAAAATTCCCCTAAGGGAACTCTCGTGACAAAAGTAAGTGCGACGGACGCGGATAAGGGCGTTAACGGAGAGGTTACCTATACTTTCCGGCAAGTTGCGCAAAGCAGTACGGGATTGTTTGAAATCGACGGAATCTCTGGTGAAATATTTGTGTTGGAAAATATTGATTATGAAAAAGCAAAGACTTATGAAATAAATATCGAAGGGAAGGATCACGGAGGATTTACAGATTCCTGTGCTGTGATTATTGATATTATTGACGTAAATGATAACATTCCTGTCATTTCCTTAACGTCATTTACAAATCCTATATCCGAAGACGCATTACCAGGCACTACTATCGCTGTCATCAATGTGAAAGATTCAGATTCAGGGGAAAATGGTCAGGTAAAGTGTGCCATTTCTCACAATATTCCTTTCGCTATTAAGTCGTCTTTGAGAAATTACTACACTTTGCTGACAGATGACATTTTAGATAGGGAGAGTGTCTCAGAATATAACATAACTATCATTGCGACAGACGAAGGGTCGCCCCCTCTGTCCAGTAAAAAGACTTTATATTTGAAAGTGTCAGACGTCAATGATAACCCACCAGTATTTCAAAAGAGAGTCTATTTTGCTAATATTTATGAAAACAACTCGCCCTCCGTGACTATTTACGCTGTTAGCGCAACGGACGCTGACTGCTGCCAAAATGCACGAGTGTCCTATCTCCTCGAGGACACAGAGGTTAGTGGGGCGCGTGCGTCCTCATTAGTTTCAGTCAATTCCGAATCCGGTATTATTTATGCAACGCGCTCGTTCGATTACGAACAACTTCGTGAATTTGAAATAAACATCAGAGCTCAAGATGGAGGCTCTCCTCCACTGAGCAGTAATGTGACGGTTAAAATCTTTATCCAAGATCAGAACGACAACGCGCCGCAGATCCACTACCCATTACAGACTGGCGTCTCTCTGGTGGCTGAAATGGTGCCTCGTTCAGCAGATGTCGGCTATCTTGTCACTAAAGTGGTCGCTGTGGATGTGGACTCTGGACAGAACGCCTGGCTCTCATATAAACTGCTGAAAGTCACAGACAGGGCGCTGTTTGAAGTGGGCTTGCATAATGGAGAAATAAGAACTGTACGCCCGGTCACTGATAAAGATGCTGTGAAACAAAGACTTACTGTTGTAGTGGAGGACAACGGGCAGCCCTCTCGCTCAGCTACAGTCAATGTTAAGGTGGCGGTGGCCGACAGCTTCCCAGAAGTGCTCTCGGAATTCACGGACTTTACGCATGATAAGGATTACAATGACAACTTAACTTTTTATTTAGTCTTGGCCTTGGCTTTAGTTTCCTTCCTCTTCGTCTCATCTTTAGTGGTTATAATTTTAGTAAAAATTTACAGATGGAGACAATCTCGTCTATACTATCAGTCAAATCTCCCGGTTATTCCTTATTATCCACCCCGTTACGCAGACGTTGGAGGGACAGGAACTCTGCCGCACATGTACAATTACGAGGTGTGCATGACAACTGACTCGCGGAAGAGTGATATCAAGTACTTGAGACCCATCAGTCAAAGTCTGATGAGTGTTGATGTCAGCGGTACAGAGATGATGCCGCACGCGCAGAATGAGAGGAATCTGTTGGAAAGCGCAGATTCTCCTGTAGAGGTAAGCGCTCTCAGCACGCTGGTTCGGGCTCTGATTTGTAGCTTTTTGCTTGGGTAATTTTAACCGAAACAAAATAGTTAATGTTAAAGCAAAGTTACTCAAATACTGAACACATGTTTGAAATGAACATCTTTTCATCTTATTTCTAAATAATGGCAAGTTACAACCTGTGTGTCCATACCACTAATGCACTACAGACTAGTGCTATTATTTATGTTTGTAAATTGTTGGGATACTAGAGATTGAAATCTCAGATCAAGTAGCTTCATACGGTTTTCAACTTTTTTTAAATCAATACATTTAATGCTAACAGTTCGACGAATAAAAATACATTTTAATGAATGTTATCCTAAGGCAGAAAATGTGATCCAGGGGGAACAGATAATGCATTATTACATTGTACCGCAGACTAGTGTGTGAGTCTGTTTGGTCATGTTTTAGTGGCTTTTTATAGATTTAAAATCTAATTTATTGTATCGTGTGTATTGCATCGGGTTTTTGACATTTTACGGTCGAATATGAAGATTCAAATAAGCATCAAAACAATGATTTACATAGTATTGAGTGTGTGTGATACTTCTAAACAAACGGACACAAATAATTATCAATAATTTGACTCTGATACGACTCTACATTTCAAAACCAGTTGAGAGATGCGATGAAATACGGGCTCAAATAACATGAATGAATAATAAAACGCATCGTTCAAGATAAGTATTTTTAAGGTTCTGCGAAACAGTGAAATATCGCATAATTTAGATTTCAATAACTTGTTTAGCTGTGAGCGAATATATGATTTGTTTTGGTCTTACTTGGCTTTTTATGTTGTCCTTTTTGTAGAGATTCTGTACACATTGCGGTCGGTTGTTTATCGATTCCATGTACTCTTATTTCATATACTTAATTTTCATATTTTATTTTGTAGCATTTGTAAGTTTCCCAGTTCTTCTTTGGGGAATGGAAACAGTTTGCATAGGATTACTAACTACTTATCTGTAACTATAGTAATTATGTCACTGGAAAGGTGGGTTAAGATGCTGCTGTTTACGAAACATTAGCACAGCTAGCTGAGGTAAACAGGAAGCTATGTATCAATTGCATTAAGTTAATGATTAAATTAATTTATTGCCTGCTCGCGACGAAGTATGTATTTAAAGTGAACAATACGGAGGTAACGAATCAGTTTCTTTAATAGATCATTGTGTAGCTCTGTGTGAGTCCGTTATATACTTGAAACAGAGCAGATGACGCAAATCGCTGGCTATGCTAACATCTTTTTGGTTTAAGTGTATGGATGGCATATGGCGTTGCTTTGTTGTCTGAGGTTTAAAAACAATATGATGCAGATTTATGTGAAAGTATAAAGTCATGTTTATAATAGTAAAATAAATTATATCTGTCTAACAGCAAACATACTATTTTTTGGCTATTTGTCAGCAATTGCGAGCAAGCTACTAGAGGAAAAAAAAGTTCTTAAAGAATTTATTGCATGTTTTACTGGCAGATATAAATGAATAAAGGCAACAAAATAACGAGGTTTAGGAGATTTAGTATAAGAAGATGTGTCTGAATTCTGTGTTTGCAGGAGGTGGGAGGGCACATGAGTTAATGTAAGTGAGAGTCTGGGGTGATTGCAATTACAACTGTGGGAAACCCTGAAAAGCGCGAATGTCGGCGCCCCTCTATAAGAACAGCATATGGCCCACAAATCCATAATTCAGAAGACGACATATCTTTCTTCCTTGATACTTTATAGACAATATTAGTAATTACAGAGTGATATGCTTATTTAATTATCTGGGACTTTGTACCCGTGGGTAAAGTATTGGTTCTACTGTGTCTTAGGTTGTATTTTATGCATTTCTGAACTCTGGCTCGTGGTGCCGCTGTTGATCGCTGGGTGGTGGTGGGTAATATCAGACCGGAGGCTCTCCCTCACTATCGCGCAGTAGGAGACACGGAGAGCAGTTCACTGTGCGCGCGGAGTCCGCTTCATTCAGCACGGGCGGCTGGCAGCTCTGTGATATTTCCGATCCACTTAACCAGGATTAATTTGTTATTTTCAAAATATTCTTTTTTTGAGTCTAAAGAAGTTGAGGATTATTTCAAAATAGGCGGGAAATTGTTTTGTTCTCTGCGATAAGGAAAACAACTAACCGGACAATGAGACGGGAAGCAGGCTTACTCATTGCGAGTGTGTGCTATATTGGCGCAGTTGTCGGCCATGTTAGGTACTCTGTACCGGAGGAGATGACAAAGGGCTCCTTCGTTGGAAATATCGCTCAGGATTTGGGGTTGGATACTAAGCGGCTGCTTGGCGGAAAAGCTCGGATATTTGCCGGAGACAATAGTGAGTATATCGACCTGATTGGAGAAAGAGGAATACTGGTCGTAAAAGAAAGGATAGATAGAGAAGCACTGTGCGGACTGACCTCGCCTTGTTCCATACAGTTCGAGATTGTCCTTGATAATCCAATAGAATTTCATCGAGTAACGGTAGAAATTTTAGATATTAATGACAACCATCCTGTCTTCCCGAAAGACGAAATAAGGTTAGAGATAAGCGAGTCTGCTCTACCGGGCGCAAGGTTTGTGCTGGAAAGCGCCGTGGACCCTGATGTGGGTGTTAACACACTGCGGAGTTATGCTCTGAAACCCACGGATCATTTCGCATTAAAAGTGGATTCTCAGCCCGACGGCAGTAAATATGTCGCGATGGTGCTTCAAACTCCACTCGATCGGGAGAAATCAGAGGAAATGTCGTTACTGTTGTCCGCTGTAGACGGCGGGGATCCTCAGATGTCCGGCACTGCTAAAATACATATAACTGTGCTGGATAGTAATGACAATCCCCCAGTTTTCACACAGGGCGTGTATAAAGCTTCTGTATCAGAGAATGCGCCGAAAGGCACATTAATCACGACTGTGAGTGCTTCTGACGCAGATTCTGGGTCTTACGCGTACATAACATATTCAATTCCGCACAGTGCGGAGAGTTTGGGAGAGAAATTTACTATTGATGAGTTGACTGGTGAAATAAAACTATCTGGAGTACTTGATTTTGAGAAAACAAAACAATATCAGCTCAATGTTCAAGCCAAAGATGGTGGTGGTCTTTCTGATACCGCTAAAATAATTATTGAAATTATTGATGTCAATGATAACGCACCATCAATAGCAATAATGTCCTCGTCAAATTCTATACCAGAGAATGCATCACCGGGCACCGTCATTGCTGTGATTAAGGTTCAAGATTCTGACTCTGGAAATAACGGCCACGTCCATTGTTACATTAACGACAATGTTCCATTCGAAATCACGTCGTCTTCCGATAATTTCTACAGATTGCAGACAGAAACGCCATTAGACCGAGAAACAACTCAAGAATATAACATTACAATTACAGCAACTGATGAAGGCGCGCCGCCTCTTTCCAGAAATGTAACGTTGTTTCTGAAAGTGTCTGATGTCAATGACAATCTCCCCACCTTCGAGAAGAGCTCATATCAGGCTTTTATTTTGGAAAATAACTCCCCTGGCCAGTCTGTTTTGGATGTGAAAGCCAGAGACTCAGATTGGAACCAGAATGCTCGTGTTTCTTATATGCTGGAGGAAGGGACTGTAAATGGCGCGTCTGCCTCCTCATATGTGTCTGTTAACTCTGACAGCGGAGTCATTCATGCGTTGCGCTCTTTTGACTACGAGCAGATGAAGGATTTCCAGTTACGCGTAAAAGCGCAAGATGGAGGCTCTCCTCCACTGAGCAGTAATGTGACGGTTAAAATCTTCATCCAAGACCAGAACGACAACGCGCCGCAGATCCTCTACCCAGTACAGACTGGCGTCTCTCTGGTGGCTGAGATGGTGCCTCGTTCAGCAGATGTCGGCTATCTTGTCACTAAAGTGGTCGCTGTGGATGTGGACTCTGGACAGAACGCCTGGCTCTCATATAAACTGTTGAAAGTCACAGACAGGGCGCTGTTTGAAGTGGGCTTGCAGAATGGAGAAATAAGAACTGTACGCCCGGTCGCTGATAAAGATGCTGTGAAACAGAGACTTACTGTTGTAGTGGAGGACAACGGGCAGCCCTCTCGCTCAGCTACAGTCAATGTTAACGTGGCTGTGGCCGACAGCTTCCCGGAAGTGCTCTCGGAATTCACGGACATTACGCATGATAAGGATTACAACGACAACCTGACTTTTTATTTAGTCTTGGCCTTGGCTGTAGTTTCCTTCCTCTTCGTCTTATCTTTAGTAGTTATTATATCAGTAAAAATCTACAGATGGAGACAATCTCGCATTTTATATCAGTCCAATCTCCCGGTTATTCCGTATTATCCGCCCCATTACGCAGACGTTGGAGGGACAGGAACTCTGCAGCACGTGTACAATTACGAGGTGTGCAGGACAACTGACTCGCGGAAGAGTGACTGTAAGTTCCTCAGACCCTGTAGTCAGAGCGTGCTAATGGTGGACCCCAGTTCTACGAACACCATGCAGCACACGATGAAGGAGAAAAACATTCTGGATGAATTTGATTCTACAGAGGAGGTGAGACTATCCTGTTTTCAACTGTGATTCATATTTATCTTTGTTTTCATATAATTTGTAAGTCTTTATGGTTTGATTTAGGAGGAGGTGACGGTGTGGTTGAGACGTATTCATCAGCTGGTTTTCTCTCAGCTTATGTTTTCAGTTTATAAATTCTGTGTAAAGGAGCCGTTTGTTGAATCCACATGTAACACGAGATCCACTCTCAACATGTCACGGCTGATTTCAGCACCAGCTTTGCACGAACAGCGCCACTCAGGCGAATGAGAGGTTATTTGCGGTGGCGGCTGAATGCGTAGCTGTCCCAGTACTGAGGCATGGTGAACATAGACTGTGATTCCGAAATGGAATCGCTTGACATGAAAGCTGTTGCCATAAAGGAAGAATTAAATGAACACCAGTTTAAAACAATAGAGCGGAACATGTATTCATTATTCTTTGTATGAAACATAGATATGTTGTTGTGTTCACAGTTTACGGGCCTTGCTTTATTTTTCAGAGTCATTGTCTGTAAACGATTTGTCATATGATGGTATTGCACATAAAGCAGGAAACTGTTCGTTCATTTATGTGATTTATTTCCCCACTGGAATCACATAATCCTTTTTTTTTTCTTTGCTGAATTCCATTAGTTTCCTCTGAGAATCTTTTGTACTATATCCGCAATTTTTGGATAAAATGCACGCATGCGCTTCCTGCTTCGGTCTGTAAGTGCCGCTGTTGGTTAAGGAGGCGAGATTCTGCAGCACCCCCCATTTTACTGCGCATTTACAGACTGAGCAGAACACAGAGAGACGGTCTGCGCTGGTTGCGGATTACAGCACATACTTATGCCGGAGAGAAATCGGACCCGTTAAATCTTTATTCTGCTCAGTGGAGGAGTTACTGAGGAAATATATATTACAACTTCTACTTACTACTTTTCGTTTTATTTTGCTTTAGGAGTGCGTATGGCGTTAAAAAATATACTCTGCGTGTTTCGGGAGCGAGCTCGAGTCTCGCTTTTTATTCTTCTCCTAGCGTGTGTGGTACAAGGGCAAGTGAGATACTCCATACCGGAGGAGATGGACAGAGGCTCGGTCGTCGGTAATATCGCTGAGGATTTAGGAATCGACGTTAAAAGGCTGAAGAGCGGCCGAGCGCGCATCGTCGCTGGGGACAGCAGTCGGTACGTGGAGCTTAATACAGACAAAGGAATACTGTCGGTGAACGAGAGAATCGACCGTGAGCTTCTGTGCGAAAAAATATCTCCGTGCAGTTTCAGTTTTGAGATTATTCTCGAAATCCCGATTCAGTTATTTGAGGTCATTGTTGAAATTATGGATGTGAATGATCATGCTCCGGTTTTTCCTAAAAATGAAATTAATATCGAAATCAGTGAAACAGCTCTCCCGGGTGCGCGCTTCTTACTGGACAGCGCCTTCGACCCTGACGTTGGAGTTAATACCATACAGAGTTATAGTCTCAGGCCCACGGACAACTTCGTTTTGAAACACAAAAGCCGTTCTGATGGAAACACGGATTTAGAAATGATTCTTCAGACTCCCGTGGACAGAGAAATGCAGGAGGAACTGTCTCTAATCCTTACTGCAGTTGACGGAGGAAATCCACAGAAGTCCGGAGATATGAAAATAAATATCAAGATTCTAGATGCTAATGATAATGCGCCTGTTTTTACCAAGAAGCTCTACCGAGCTGCTGTTTCTGAAAATTCCCTTAAGGGAACTCTCGTGACAAAAGTAAGTGCGACGGACGCGGATAAGGGCGTTAATGGAGAGGTTACCTATGCCTTCCGGCAAGTAGCGCGAAACAGTATGGGATTGTTTGAAATAGACGGAAGATCCGGAGAAATATTTGTGTTGGGAAATATTGATTTTGAAAAAGCTAATAACTATGAGCTAAAAATTGAGGCGAAGGATCATGGCGGATTCACAGATTCTTGTGATGTAATTGTTGATGTTATTGACGTAAATGATAACATCCCTGTCATTTCTGTTACATCATTCACAAACCCCATTTCAGAAAGCGCATTGCCAGGCACTACTGTTGCAGTTATTAATGTGAAAGATTCTGATTCAGATGAAAACGGACAGGTAACGTGTGCCATAACTCAAGATATTCCTTTCACTATTAAGTCGTCCTTGAGAAATTATTACACCTTGCTGTCTGATGAATTTTTAGATAGGGAGAGTGTCTCAGAATATAACATTACTATCACTGCGACAGACGAAGGGTCGCCCCCTCTGTCCAGTAAAAAGACTTTACATTTGAAAGTGTCAGACGTCAATGATAACCCACCAATATTTCAAAAGAGAGTCTATTTTGCTCATATTTATGAAAACAACTCGCCCTCCGTGTCTATTTTCGCTGTTAGCGCAACTGATGCTGACTGCTGCCAAAATGCGCGAGTGTCCTATATCCTCGAGGACACAGAGGTTAGTGGGGCACGTGCATCCTCATTAGTTTCGGTCAATTCCGAATCCGGTATTATTTATGCCACGCGCTCATTTGATTTTGAACAACTTCGTCAATTAGAAATAAATATCAGAGCTCAAGACGGAGGCTCTCCTCCACTGAGCAGTAATGTGACGGTTAAAATCTTTATCCAAGATCAGAACGACAACGCGCCGCAGATCCTCTACCCATTACAGACTGGCGTCTCTCTGGTGGCTGAAATGGTGCCTCGTTCAGCAGATGTCGGCTATCTTGTCACTAAAGTGGTCGCTGTGGATGTGGACTCTGGACAGAACGCCTGGCTCTCATATAAACTGCTGAAAGTCACAGACAGGGCGCTGTTTGAAGTGGGCTTGCAGAATGGAGAAATAAGAACTGTACGCCCGGTCACTGATAAAGATGCTGTGAAACAGAGGCTTACTGTTGTAGTGGAGGACAACGGGCAGCCCTCTCGCTCAGCTACAGTCAATGTTAACGTGGCGGTGGCCGACAGCTTCCCGGAAGTGTTCTCGGAATTCACGGACTTTACGCATGATAAGGATTACAACGACAACCTGACTTTTTATTTAGTCTTGGCCTTGGCTGTAGTTTCCTTCCTCTTTGTCTCATCTTTAGTGGTTATAATTTCAGTAAAAATTTACAGATGGAGACAATCTCGTCTCTATTATCAGTCTAATCTCCCGGTTATTCCTTATTATCCACCCCTGTACGCAGACGTTGGAGGGACAGGAACTCTGCAACATGCATACAGTTACGACGTGTGCAAGACAACTGACTCACGGAAGAGTGACATTAAGTACTTCAGACCTTGTAGTCAAAGTATCATTAACTTAGACCCTAGTGGAGCACAAACTCTACAGCACGTGCTGAAGAAGGAAGAGTGCATTGAGGATTCGGGTATTCAGGTGAGCTACCATGATGAGAAAATCTTTCACGAGCACGTCTGATATTATAGTGAAAGTGAATTCAAGTTTAGTTTTCTTTTGTGTCAGTTTACTCTGCAGAAACCATTCAATTATATGTTTAAAGTTCTTTATTAAATATAATTCGTCAATTTTTTTTGACGTTGTCACATTTTGTTTCCGTAAATAAAACCGAAATATTGATCTGAAATTGAGTATATTTTAAATTACTGGGGTTAACTATGATCGTCCATTTCTGTGTTCACTTTGAGTGTCACGCATAACGTGAATTTTTATCCATTTGTATTTGAAATATAACAATAATAATAATAATTATTATTATTATAACCTAATGATTATCATTATTATTATTACTATTATAACCTTATTATTATTAGTAGTAGTTGTAGTTGTAGTAGCCCGGTTTTTCTGTGCTGAGGAATTTTCTTCTTTAAATGAAGGATCGTATACTGTAGTTATCATAGTGGAAGTATTATATGTTTTACGAGTTCGTTCTGTTACATTTTGTCGAATCATATCACTCTGATATTCCCAGTGAAGCATCAGTCAATAGGAAATGTCTTTAGTTTGTTGTGTTCCGTCTCGAACGATTGGACGAGATCTGTATTTCAGGCGTTTGTCTGTCTTTATGACATCTCCCACTGCAGGAGACACTGGTCAGCTGAATCGGCCACGTCATTAGATATGACGTCCGATATATTTTTGTGAGGTGTTAATGGGATCTGTCAGTAAGTTTTCTGTGTCGCTGGGTTTATACCACGGTTCTTAAGTATTGATATGATTCTGTTGGTATTGTCGTGTTCTTATTCATGTAATTTACTGCATACAGTTTCTGTGCACTGCAGATATGCCAAGTCACAAAATAAATGCAACTAACAGCATGGGGATTGCTCTGTTTTATACGCTTTTGTGAAAGCGTGTGCAGTTAATCATTACCCGTAGAGATCGTTTGCAGTTCTGTATCTGAACTCTGAGCGCCGCTGTCGATCAGTGTAGGGCGATTTTCTGAGCAGATTTCCAGCCGGACCTCCCTCAGCATCTTGGTGTATAAAACACAAAAAGCCTCGCGCAGCGTCGCAGACCAGAGCCCGACACTAACAGTGGAATTACCGAGCTTCGGTGATTTCAGTTCGACGGAAATCCCTCGATTGAAGTGTCTTTCTCTTTAAACTGGAATTGAAAACAGTCTGGATATATTTGTATTTGAGATCATTTGACCTGCGTGCTTTCATATCACAGAAAATGTCGGTCAGAACAAAAGCATGGCAAGTACGACTGTTTCTCTCTGTGCTTTCTCTGGGCTTGGTGTCCGGGCAGGTTAGTTACTCCATATCGGAAGAAATGGCCAAAGGGTCGGTAGTGGGTAATATAGCGCAGGATTTAGGGTTGGATTTAAAAAGACTGAAATCGGGCAATGCGCGTATATATACTGGAGACAGTACTGAATATATTGAGCTGAATAAAGATAGGGGGGTTCTCCTTATTGAAAACAGAATCGATCGCGAATCTCTCTGCGGTAAAACCAGCCCTTGCGCTTTACATTTCCAGGTTATACTGGACAGTCCCATGGAATTATACCGAGTAACTGTGGAGATCTTGGATATTAACGACAATGCGCCCAGCTTTAAAAAGAGCGAGATGCGTTTGGAAATAAGCGAGTCCGCTTTACCTGGAGCGAGATTTGTGCTGGAGCGAGCACTGGACCCGGATGTTGGTATCAATGACCTCCAAAGCTACTCTCTTAAACCCACCGACAATTTTGTGCTGAAGGTCCACAACCAGCCCAACGGAGGTAAAAAGGTCGAAATAGTCCTGCAAAAAGCGATGGACCGAGAGAAACAGGACGAGCTTTCTTTGTTACTAACAGCTGCGGATGGCGGAGAGCCGCAGTTATCGGGTACAGTGCAGATACGTATTAATGTGCTTGACGCTAATGACAACACTCCTGTTTTCACCCAGACGGTTTATAAATCGAATATACCAGAGAGTGCGCGCGCAGGCACTCTGCTGACCACTGTCAGCGCACGCGATGCAGATGCTGGGTCTAATGGACATGTTACGTATTCTGTCACCAGCAGCATCGACGGTGTCTCTGAACTATTTGCGATAGACGAAGAGAATGGTGAAGTGACACTAGTGGGTGAACTGGATTATGAAAAATCCAAACATTACCAAATTGACGTAGAGGCCAAAGACCACGGGGGACTTTCAGATTCCAGTAAAATAATCGTGGAGGTTATTGATGTGAATGACAACAGCCCTGTGATTAATGTCATTTCAAAGTCGAGATCAATACCGGAAAACTCTCCCCCCGACACAGTGATAGCAATGATCGGTGTTCAAGATCCGGATTCTGAGAATAACGGCCGCGTGCGCTGTACTTTGAATGAACATATTCCATTCACAATTAAATCAACGTCAAACGATTTCTTCAGTTTGATTACTGAGGGTGTTTTGGATAGGGAAACGGACTCTGAGTTTAACGTCAGTGTAACCTGTTCTGACGAGGGAGTGCCTGCTCTCTCTAGCCGCATCCTTCTAACTGTTCGTATCTCAGACGTTAATGACAACGCGCCGGTCTTTCAGAAAAATGTATATGAGGCTCACATAAAGGAGAATAACAGCCCGGGAATGTCAATTTTTTCAGTTCAAGCCATAGATTCTGATTGGAACCAGAATGCTCGTGTTTCTTATATGCTGGAGGAAGGGGCTGTAAATGGCGCGTCTGCCTCCTCATATGTGTCTGTTAACTCTGACAGCGGAGTCGTACATGCGTTGCGCTCTTTTGACTACGAGCAGATCAAGGATTTCCAGTTCCGCGTAAAAGCGCAAGATGGAGGCTCTCCTCCACTGAGCAGTAATGTCACGGTTAAAATCTTTATCCAAGACCAGAATGACAACGCCCCGCAGATCCTCTACCCAATACAGACTGGCGTCTCTATAGTGGCTGAAATGGTGCCTCGTTCAGCAGATGTCGGCTATCTTGTCACTAAAGTGGTTGCTGTTGATGTGGACTCTGGACAGAACGCCTGGCTCTCATATAAGCTGCTGAAAGCCACAGACAGGGCGCTGTTTGAAGTGGGCTTGCAGAATGGAGAAATAAGAACTGTACGCCCGGTCACTGATAAAGATGCTGTGAAACAGAGACTTACTGTTGTAGTGGAGGACAACGGGCAGCCCTCTCGCTCAGCTACAGTGAATGTTAAGGTGGCGGTGGCCGACAGCTTCCCGGAAGTGCTCTCGGAATTCACGGACTTTACGCACGATAAGGATTACAATGACAACCTGACTTTTTATTTAGTTTTAGCCTTAGTTGTCGTCTCAGTTCTTTTTGTCGTCTCCATTATTGCGATTATTTCAGTAAAAATCTACAGATGGAGACAGACGAGGCTGTATTATAAGTCAAACGCGAATCTCCCAGTTATTCCATACTATCCCCCGCTTTACGCAGACATTGATGGCACCGGAACTCTACAGCACGTGTATAATTACGAGCCTTGCAGAACTCCTGACTCGAGAAAGAGTGACGTCAAGGTCTTGAGACCTTGCAGCCACAACGCGCTAAATATGGACCTAAGTGACGTAGGGACGCTGCGGACGGAGGAGACAGAGGTTCCTGTGATACGGGCGGAGGTGAGACCTCCTTCCCCATGAATATTCCCCAAATCAGTTCTGCTCTTATACTGTGCACTCACTCATAGCGAGCTACTGCAGCTTCAACTTCTGCTGTTTGTTCAGTTCTCAAATTAATGAGCTGTTATACTGAACTGGGTGTTAGTTTTACATTATTATTAGAAATGTTTAATTTTCATGATGATAATGGTATTGAAAATAAAAAAATTTTTTATAATAACATTACTATTATTAGTAGTAGTATATAACTATAAAACTCTGAGATTTTCAAATTTGTGGTAGGAAAATACATAGATGAAATGCAGGGTCAGTGTCTGTCAGTTAATACAATCAGTTCTGTCCAATATGGAGTTACTAAATGAATTCAGTCAATGCACAGTGTGTGAGGGAAGAGCTCCATGCTGGGGACAATCTCTCCGCTTCGTGCTGGAAGCAGTCTCTCTGCTTTATCCTGGAAGCAGTCTCTCTGCTTCATGCTTGTCTCTCTGCTCCATGCTGGAAACAGTCTGTCTGCTCCATGCTGGAAACAGTCTCTCTGCTTCATGCTGGTCTCTCTGCTCCATACTGGAAACAGTCTGTCTGCTCCATGCTGAAAACAGTCTCTCTGCTTCATGCTGGTCTCTCTGCTCCATGCTGGAAACAGTCTTTCTGCTTCATGCTCGTCTCTCTGCTCCCTGCTGGAAACAGTCTCTCTGCTTTATGCTGGTCTCTCTGCTCCATGCTGGAAAGAGTCTCTCTGGTCCATGCTGGTCTCACTGCTCCATGCTGGGGACAGTCTCTCTGCTCCATGCTGGAAGCAGTCTCTCTACTCCGTGCTGGTCTCTCTGCTCCATGCTGGGGACAGTCTCTCTGCTCCATGCTGGAAGCAGTCTCTCTGCTCCATGCTGGGGACAGTCTCTCTGCCCCATGCTGGAAACAGTCTCTCTGCTCCATGCTGGGGACAATCTCTCTGCTCCATGCTGGAAGCAGTCTCTCTGCACCATACTGGTCTCTCTGCTCCATGCTGGAAGCAGTCTCTCTGCACCATACTTGTCTCTCTGCTCCATGCTGGAAGCAGTCACTCCACTCACATAAGACAGTCATGTGATCTGGGTCATGTGACCATTTTCTCCTGGGTGTGTTCAGGATGAACGGTCTCTATGGTTACCCCCTGAATGCCACATTCTCCATTTTACTCTGCTGTCAGATTATTTTATCCGGAGCGATTTGCAGTGCCAGCGCAGGATCAGGATCACATTCCTCCTAAAGATTTACGGCATGGTGCATCTCTCTCTCAGATGAGTTTTCTCCTGTGTGGTGGGCAAGCAGTGGGTGTAAGCAGAATCAGCGCGTGATGTTACAGGCATTTAGCAGACGCTCTTATCCAGAGCGACATACACAACCTTTTACATAGCATTTTATCAATCAATTTTTATTTGTATAATACTTTTAACAAAGGAGCTTTGTCACAAAGCAGCTTTACAGAGAACCGGCCCCCAAAGAGTAAGCCTAGGGTAACAGTGGCAAGGAAAAACTCCCTGACTGATAACAGAAAGAAACCTTGAGCAGAACCGGACTCAGAGGGGGAACCCATCTGCCACGGGCAGGCACCGGTTTGTTATGGAAATGGCTTACATGAAAACAGATAAATTATAATACATAAACAGCCAATCCAATATTAATTAAGTCCAAGCAAAGGTGACAAAGTTGATTTTACAGTGCTACACTGCCACCCTGCAATACCTGAAACTGCCAATATGTCTATCTGACTTCATTACCCATCATCCTCGCTCTGAATCCATTACCCATCCTGCCCCTCGACTTGGTCCCATTGCCCATTATGCACTCTCTCTGACCCCATTACAGTCAGATGAACTCATTAAGTTCAGTGCCCATTTTCACAAAGGAGTTCATTGAGTCTCTCTCTCCTTCCTGAATATTAGACTGTGCTGTACTGTATTATTGAATTAATAATTCTCTGTGCTTATTCTACACACACACTTTCTGTGTGTTATCTGTGCTTATTCCACACACCCACTCTCTCTATGTTATCTGTGCTTATTCCATCCTGCCAGTGTAGACCATGGCTGTGCGTTCATGAAAATCATGTCTTTGGATAACGGAAGACATCTGTGAAGTCTGTGATCATATCTGTGTGGTCTGTAGTCCGCTCTACCCCATCCCTCTCCCCTCCCCTCTCCTCCCATCCCCTCTCCTCCCCTCTCCTCTCCTCCCCTCCCCTCTCCTCCCCTCTCCTCTCCTCCCCTCCCCTCTCTTCCCATCCCCTCTCCTTTACTCCCCTCTCCTCTTTGTCCCTGTGCTTTTGCTCAGGGCAGGCAGTGGGATGTGTTGCCATGGTAACAGGCAGTCGGGTGCAGAGCCTGTAATGTTGCTGGAACCACTCACAGGGGTGTGAAGAAGTTCTGTGAGCTGCTCACTGTATTTAGAATGAAGACAATTATGATGATGTTGCTGAAGACTCAGCACTTTTAGATCACTCATACTTATCAATACTACCGGCTGAGTTTTGCCAGTGGCCTGTGTTGCAGTTATAGTGATATTAGTAATCAGCTGTCAACAACAAACTGAGTTGAACATTTCTCTCAGGCCTGAGAAATCTGCACTGAGACTGTATGTAGCAGGCCTGTGAAATCTGCACTGAGACTGCGTTGC
Organism: Anguilla anguilla; assembly: GCF_013347855.1. Taxonomy (NCBI): domain Eukaryota; kingdom Metazoa; phylum Chordata; class Actinopteri; order Anguilliformes; family Anguillidae; genus Anguilla; species Anguilla anguilla. The sequence continues at coordinate 55,142,833 of NC_049209.1, forward strand.
AGACCTGTGAAATCTGCACTGAGACTGTGTGTAGCAGACCTGTGAAATCTGCATTGAGACTGGGTGTAGCAGACCTGACATGTTTTTATTTCTGTATTTATTAAGAAATCTCTTTGTCTCTCTTTCTTTCTCACTCTTTATTTCTCTTTCTCTCTGTTTCTCTCTTTCACGCTGCTGCTGTGGTTCCATCACTCTGATTTCCCTCAAATAAGGTAACAAAAAATCTATTACCACTCAAATCCCCCCACTCCCCAAACACACAGGCACACACACGCACATACACACACACTCGCACACACATGCACATACACACGCACACAGCACACGCGATCATCGTCCTGTTTATTATGAGATGACGTTGCATATAATATGCATTTTTCTGCCTTACATTTTGGGTAAAAATGCAGAAAGTGCTGATTCATTTGACAGTCACTGTGCTTTTAATGCTCGTGTTGTATTGTGCTGAAGACAGCTTCGCGTGCCTTTTTTCTCGCGCAGCGAGAAGGGCGTGTCTTTAAGGCAGTGAAATCTGTTCCGGGACCGCATCACGTGGCGCTGTTCACGGAGGTGGTGCTGAAACCTGCTTTTCTCGGCCGCTGCTCCCTCTCTCCGATTTGCTTCTGGACTACATTGAACGGAAAAATCCCGCCAGTGAACGAATCAGTATTTATTCATACCATATTTATATAGCTGATAGTCATCTAGCTGAAGTGTAGTCATGATATTAGGCATTCTCTCCTTCTTCTATTCTCGCCCAAATGCATCTAGCGGCTGTTCGGTGTTGCGAGGGGTATTCGAGAATACGGTTCCTCTTCCATTGTCCGTATAGTAACAACGATCTGATTGGCCGATTGGCTCGTTGAAGAGAAATACTTGGTCAAATACGAGCGCACAGGGGTGTTTTGTAGGTCAAAGGGGAAAAAAACGCTGTTTATGAGTTTGGCGTAAACACAGCCACCAAACGGCCAATCCGTCAGTTAATACTGACTTTTACAGCGATGTGTTGTATGTTACTCTTTTAAATATCTTGATTATTAAACATTTGCGATATAAGTTATGATCGTGTTAGTTTGGCCTGGTTTAATATCAGAGAGTCAGCGGACCCTACCGACTGACACCTTTCCCTGCAGGGTTAACACAGTCATGCTGCTGTAATCTCTTTGAAACGACTGAATGTGACTGTCCTCTGCTCCTGTGAAAGATGGATGAATAATCTGCTCTTTCTTTTGTCTTCCAGCAGAAAACTCCCAGTGACTGGCACTTCTCTCAGAACCAGAGACCTGGGACCAGCGGGTGAGCAAATGCACAGACACACACACACACACACACACGCTACACACACACACACACACACACACACACACACACACACACACACACACTACACACTATACACACACTGCACACACACACACACACTACACACTACACTACACACACACTGCACACACATATTTACACACACACACACACACACTACACACTACACACACACTGCACACACATATTCACACACACTACACACACACACACACTACACACTACACACACACTGCACACACATATTCACACACACACACACACACACACACTGTGGTGTGTTAAAACCGTGTGTTCAGCTGTGTGGTGCACACTGCAGCTTCAGTGCACACAAGAGACCAGCTTTCACACAGTGAGAGAAACTTTCGCCATGGTGACACGGAGTGGGTGGAGTCTGATAATGGCTCCAAGTGGGCGGTCATGAGTAATCAGTTCTGCGAGGTGATAGGTTCCCCGCCCCGATGTGGGCGGGGCCAGCTGATCCCTCCTGCTCTGTGTTTCAGCAGAGGCAGGCCCCAGGGCACGCAGGAGAGATGGCATCCCCATGGCAACAGCAGGTAGCGCCTGTGGTCTGCGTAGCTGAGAGTGAGCAGGCTGCGCTGGGCTGTGCTGGGCTATGTAACCTTTGTAGTTTCCCTCTGTTGGATTAGGCTGTGTTTACCCCTGTAGTTTCCCTCTCCTGCGCTGTACTATGTACTGCTCCTGTTTTTGTGCTGTGTCTGCATCTGTGCAATATTGCAGCCTTCTCCGTGTTGAATCTGCCTCCGTCACAAGTGTCACGTGAAGTTTTACTGCTTCAGCTTTACACAGCTGTGCAGCGGATGCTGTGGCTTCACGCTTGTCTTAGCAGCTTGTGCTGTGAGTGTGTGAGGCTGTCGTTACTCCCAGGGCTGGCAATAGGGAGTGTGCGCTGTGATTGTGTGAGGCTGTCATTACTCTCAGGGCTGGTAGTGGGGAGTGTGTCGTCTGTGTGCGTGAGGCTGTCGTTACTCTCAGGCCTGGCAGTAGGGAGTGTGTGCTGTGAGTTCTACGTGTGAGATCATTCAGTGAAAGATTTTATATTCTATAGTAATTTAAGTGTTCTGTGTTCACTTTGTTACATGAAGCAGTTTTTTTTGTATTGATTTTTTAATTCATGGATGAAAAGCTGAAATCAAAGAAGTCTTAAATGGTGAATCTGTACTCCTGCTGAATGTGTGCTCCTGCTGAATGTGTGCTCCTGCTGAATGTGTACTCCTGCTGAATGTGTACTCCTGCTGAATATATACTCCTGCTGAATGTGTACTCCTGCTGAATGCGTGCTCCTGCTGAATGTGTACTGCTGAATGTGTACTCCTGCTGAATGTGTGCTCCTGCTGAATGTGTACTCCTGCTGAATGTGTACTCCTGCTGAATGTGTACTCCTACTGAATGTGTACTCCTGCTGAATGTGTACTCCTGCTGAATGTGTACTCCTGCTGGATGTGTACTCCTGCTGAATGTGTGCTTCTGCTGAATGTGTGCTTCTGCTGAATGCGTGCTCCTGCTGAATGTGTACTCCTGCTGAATGTGTGCTCCTGCTCAATGTTTACTGCTGAATGTGTACTCCTGCTGAATGTGTACTCCTGCTGAATGTGTGCTTCTGCTGAATGCGTGCTCCTGCTGAATGTGTACTGCTGAATGTATACTCCTGCTGAATGTTTACTGCTGCTGAATGTGTGCTCCTGCTGAATGTGTGCTCCTGCTGAATGTGTGCTCCTGCTGAATGTGTGCTCCTGCTGAATGCGTGCTCCTGCTGAATGTTTACTGCTGAATGTGTGCTCCTGCTGAATGTGTACTCCTGCTGAATGTGTGCTCCTGCTGAATGTGTACTCCTGCTGAATGTGTGCTTCTGCTGAATGCGTGCTCCTGCTGAATGTTTACTGCTGCTGAATGTGTACTCCTGCTGAATGTGTGCTCCTGCTGAATGTGTGCTCCTGCTGAATGTTTACTGCTGAATGTGTGCTCCTGCTGAATGTGTACTCCTGCTGAATGTGTGCTTCTGCTGAATGCGTGCTCCTGCTGAATGTTTACTGCTGCTGAATGTGTGCTCCTGCTGAATGTGTGCTCCTGCTGAATGTGTGCTCCTGCTGAATGTGTGCTCCTGCTGAATGCGTGCTCCTGCTGAATGTGTACTCCTGCTGAATGTGTGCTCCTGCTGAATGTGTGCTCCTGCTGAATGTGTGCTCCTGGTCACTGATACTAAACCATTTGTGGACAATGAATGAGTTCAGGAAGAAACACAGGTAATGAACCAAACCAGCTTTGTGTTAAAGTATTTTTAAATAACAAGCGTTCAGTCAATTAAATTAATTATTAGTTCGAACATAAGCCAGCATACACAGAGGTACTCCAAGACCAGGGCTGGAATTTCAGCACTTTTTAGAGATAGTCTCCCATTTTATTGCTGCAAAAGTAATTGGACATAATCTGAAATAGACATAATATTTAGTACTTGGTTGCAAATCATCTGCATTGATGGCTGCCTGAAGTCTGCAACCCACAGACACCAGCAGACGCTGGGCATCTTCCCTGGTGATGCTCTCCCAGGCCTGTACTGCAGCCATCTTCTGTTTCCGTGCGTTTTGGGGGATTTTTTCCTTCAGTCTTGTCTTCAGCAAGTGAAACTTATTCAGTCGGATTCAGGATGGGCGATTGACTTAGCCAGTCAATAAAATTCCACTGTATGGCCTGGAAAACACATTTGCTTCAGCAGGGTGTTTGGGGACATTGTCCAGCTACAAGGTGAAGTACAGAGCCAAATCAACAAAAAATGCATCATTTTCCCAATACTTTTGCATTCATCTGTGTGCTGTTCAAATTTAAAATTGGCTGGCAGTAATTTTGCCTGTGCTGCAGTCTCTCCTGATTGGTCGGTGTGTGGCTGACCCCGCCCCTCTCCCCTGCAGAGCTGGACCCCGCCCTGAGGACTCTGGAGCTGTGAGTGGGACCAGCCCCTGGCCCAACCCCCCCACCGAAGCCGAGCAGCTTCAGGCCCTTATGGCTGCTGCCAACGGTGAGCCTGCGCCTGTCCTCCCCCTTCTCTCCCTCCCTCCCTCCCTCCCTCCATCCCTCTCTCTGTCTCTCTCTCCCTCCCTCCCTCCCTCCCTCCATCCCTCTCTCTGTCTCTCTCTCCCTCCCCCCTCTCTCTGTCTCTCTCTCCCTTCCTCTCCCTCTATCTCTCTCTCCCTTTGTCTCCCTCCCTCCATCCCTCCCTCCATCCCTCTCTCTGTCTCTCTCTCCCTCCCCCTTCTCTCCCTCCCTCCCTCCCTCCCTCCATCCCTCTCTCTGTCTCTCTCTCCCTCCCCCTTCTCTCTGTCTCTCTCCCTCCCCCCTCTCTCTGTCTCTCTCTCCCTTCCTCTCCCCCTATCTCTCTCTCCCTTTGTCTCCTTCCCTCCATCCCTCTCTCCGTGTCTCTCTCCCTCCCCCTCTCCCTCTCTGTCTCTCTCTCCCTTCCTCCCCCTCTCTCTGTCTCTCTCTCCCTTCCCTTCCATCTCTCTGCCTCTCTCTCCCTCCCCCCTCACTCACTCTCTCTGTCTCTCTCTCTTCTTCTCCCTCCCTCCCTCTCTGTCTCTCCCTCCCTCCTTCTCTCTGTATCTCTTCCTCTCCCTCTCTCTCCTCCCTCCCTCCCTCACTCTTTCCCTCTTTCCCTCCCTCCCTCTTCCTCCCTCTCTCTCTCAAAGCAAGAGTTACAAAGGGCAACAGTAATAACAAAAACAGATCAATTTAATTAAAAAAAAATAATAATAAAATCAACACTACAACCTGTAAACTATTATATTGTACTATAATACACATATATGACTCTCTCTCTCTCACTCTCTCCCCCTCTTTCTCTCTCTCTCTCTCCCTCTCTCCCCCTCTTTCTGTCTCTCTCTCTCTCACTCTCTCCCCCTCTTTCTCTCTCTCTCTCTCTCCCTCTCTCCCCCTCTTTCTCTCTCTCTCTCTCACTCTCTTCTCCTCTTTCTCTCTTTCTCTCTCACTCTCTTCTCCTCTTTCTCTCTCTCTCTCTCTCTCAGAGGTGAGTGATGCTACAGCTACCCTGGGCCAGCGCTACAATCCCCAGTTCACTCTGCAGAATGTTCCGGACTACCGGCAGAACGTCTACATCCCTGGCAGCACCGCAACTCTGACAGCCAATCAGCAGCAGCCGCCACAGCCAGCCCTCCCCCAGCCCCCACCTCCCACCGACGCCCCCAAACCTGCACAGACCCCCGCCAGCAAGAAGAAGTCCACCAAGAAGGACAAGAAGTAGGAGGAAGAGGAGGAGGAGGAGGGTTTCCTTCTCTGTTCCAGGTGGAGATGCTGCAAGCGTAAACATGTCCGGCCGTTTGTATCTGAGTTTGCCAGCCGTGTGTGTGTTAATGGCAGTATGGATGTACTTCAGTGTGTGTGTTAATGGCAGTATGGATGTACTTCAGTGTGTGTTAATGGCAGTATGGATGTACTTCAGTGTGTGTTAATGGCAGTATGGATGTACTGTTAACTGGGCTGGAGGGATCGTGATGGAATCATTTTTGTAATTTCAACCAGGACAGATTTGAGATTGATAAGATAATTCCAGGCTGTATCCTCTAAGATAGGTATACATCAAAATGAATACTTTCACTTAAATATTTTTGTCATGTTGAATATTTTTGTTGTTAAAGTAGATGCTTCTCGTGGTGCAAGATTGATAGTATTTTTGCTGAGGTTAATTTAGAGAGGATGAGTTTTGGCTTTCTGCTGTAGGTTTTAGATATAAAGTGGACCTTGCATGACCCATCCTTAGCAAAAGACTTAAAACTACAGAACTTGCGCTATGCATCAAATGAAAACAGTTTTTACAATGATCAGAGAAGAATGTGTTAAGAAAACAGATGCATTAACTTGGCTTTTAGCAATCAGCAAACTTAGCTCGGCTTGGATAGTTAAAATGATTTGTAAGATTTTATGGTTCTTGATGACACATTTAGGTAGAATTTTAGTGTGGTTTCAAGCAGAAAACCAGATAGCAAGAGACTCTGGGCCGAATCTAGGCTGATTCCAGCCCAAAGTCAGCACTGCCGGGCCAGAATCGGCACAGATTCAGCTCAGAGTCGTTTGTGATCTAATATAGTTCCAATATTCTCAGTGAGTCTCAGAAAATGTTTGTTCTAACATTTGTATACTCACTGTTCTAAAGCTTTGTACTAAGTACTTGACAATACTCTGTACATGAACTCACAATTTCTCTGCTTATATTCTCTTTCTCTCTCTCTCACACACACACTCATACACACTCACACACACACACAAAGAAAGCAGAATATCAGATCTCTGGACTAGGTTCACGGTGATGATTTCTGTCTTTTTTCTGAATCAGATAACGTGGGCGTCATCCAGTACTGACCAATCAGAGCAAAGCAGAGAGTACAGGTGTGTGGCACTGACCCAGTGAGGTCAGTGTGTGTCAGTGCATGAATACCGGAATGGGCCAGATTCCCACACACAGACCTTCTTTCTGACTGCTGTGGTCCTCTGTAAATAACCACACAGGCTAAGAGCTGTGCGGCCCACAGTCCCTCCCACATGGATACTAATAGAATGTTTTACATAATTTTTAGAAAAAAGAAAACACCGAGAAGTGTTGAGTCCTGTTGGTGTTGCTTAGCACAGGAAGTGCTGCCCTTGTGTAGGAATCCCGCTGTACATAGTGAGCAGTGCGTCGCAGAGACTCTGTGGGGTGTGATGCCTGTTCTTCTGTTTTATCACCGAAACCAAGCTGCAGGAAACTGGAACAGATCTCCTGTAGATTTTCTGTGTTTGTATTTTCTGTGTTTGTGGAATTCCTTTCCTGTCTCATATAAATGAATATATATGTGTCTGCTGCTCAGCTGCACTACACTTCTATATCTTCCCCTCAGTGTTAATCATTAATTTTATATTATAATGTTTATATTTCTGTTTGTTATTTCCACACTGACATTTCAAATAAAAGTTGAAATGGTAACATGGACTGCAGTAAATCTGTTATTTGGGGTTGTGTTCTGTAAATTGTTACTATAACAGTGCAACACAAGTGGCATCATCATAGTACGAATTAATTCAACACCATAAAATGCATTTTTATTTTATGAGTACTGGACATGGTCATTGATTATTGACTTTAATGACAGACTGGCATACAGTGCTCTAATCCAATCTCAAGGCCAGTTCTGTCAAACTTATGATGAGATCTCATATTAAGGGTTCTGACCAAGCGGCCAATACCAGGCTGCATTTTTGAAGCTCACTTCCTGGTTTTGTTGAGAGATGTTTATCACAAGCAACAGTGCAGTTGGCTCCAGTATAGGTGTTTCGGCCACCCATTTCAATGCAAGTAGAAGGTAGGAATATGGTCAAAGTATGAAGCAAATCATTTTCTCTCACAAGGAAATGCAGTTGCAATAGGTGTTTTAATAGGTCTAATGTTTCTAGCGTCTCTCCCACGCAGGCACGCAGGCACGCAGGCACACGCAAGCACATCTCATCCTTGGGCTGATGTAGTAGAAGGCATTCGGTCTGCCCATCCGTTTGCCTGAATGAAGTTTATGATGCAGGGGCTGTGGTGTGCTAATGGCGCCATCATCTACGTGGAGAAGACTAGGCGTTCTGTCGCTCTTAAGGAGAAGGATATGCGAGTCAGTTCGTGGGATTAATTAACATTCAGCAGAGGTTAATGTAGTAAAACATTGAGATCAACAATATGGGTTGTATGCTTAATTGTCTGAAAATACACGCATCTCAACCATTAACCACGCCATTCCCACACAGGCTGCACGGCACGGGGACAGGGATACTACTGGTTTTGTAAAAAAAAAAAGTTTAAAAAAATAAATAATAAATAAATAACTGCAGCACGCTATGGTCTTCGCGGAGAAAGACTGCCCAGGCCAACTTTCGCCGACAGACAGCAGGTAAGACCCACCATGTACAACGTTCGTCTAGGGGGCCGTTTTCCTTTCATTTGTTTGAATTTGATTTTCTTTTTTTGACGTTTTCGCACGTTTGTTTACAATCCTACGGTTCGTTGCGGTGGTTTGGGCATGCATTATTATTGGTTGCATATTTAAATCGCAGTTTGTCCTACTGACGTGAGGAAAACTGACTTTATACGTATGCTTGTAAACCAAATTAATCCTGGCGGTGATGGTGGTTTAGGTGGAAATGGAGTAGCGTCAGCTCTCTTAACAATTTGCTGAACTAGAATTTGTGAATGAACGGCTGAGGCAGACTGCGGCACGGGACGCAGTTGCGTTAGAATCACAGAGAGAGAGGATAGAGTTAGAGCAGCGAAAGAGAAGTTAAGCAAATAGAGAAAATATATAAAATCTGGACAAGAGGAATAGCGTTTGGGGTTTGAATAGCGATTGGAGACTGAAAGGGTATTTGACAGCTTTGTGAGATGTATACAGTTGGTCCCTCAATTCACTCAACATGAACTTGTTTTATTTTTGTCTTTTCATGAAAGGAGGTCAATGCAGCTCATATTCATATTTGTATAAGCACCTGCTTTAGCCGCAGACCAAGTGTCTTATACCATCCTCTGAACGCTAGAGACTGCAGTGTGCGTAAAAAAACCCCAAGAGGGTGGCTGTTTCTGAGCTGGTGGAACCTCCACGGCTGGCACCAACAATCATGCCACTTTCAAAGTCACTTAGATCACAGGTTTTGCCCATTCTAATGTTTGGCCGAACAATTAAGCCCTGTTATGTCCGCATGCTTTATATTGTGAGACGTGATATTGAACTGCTGTACCCATTGATATACTTTATGGGCTGGGACAGCTTCCGTAAGTGTAGGGAGAGGGGGTGGTGCAAAGAGTGAGAGGGGAAGAAGAAAAAAGGCGTGGGAGTCAGGGAGAGAATGGGACCGATATTTTGGATTGGAGGGAAGATTGCTAGATGTCCAGATAGTTTTAAAAGCGATAGATAACCCATGCTGTATTACAAATGGGAGTAAACGCCGTCCGTATTCTTCCGAGGAATAAACAAATTGAAGGCTGAATCCTTGTGTCGGCTGGCTGTCTCCAGAACTTTGCTCACGCTACAGGAACACTGCAGGAACGAAGCGCTTACCCAAGGCCTTACTATACAATATGTTGAGGTTCAGCCACATAATTCGCTGTTTGGAGGGACAGGCTATTTGCAGTAACGAGCAGGTGTACCTATAACGTGGCCGGGGATTTTACGTCTCACTGAACAAAATGCTATAATATCCTTATGTATTTTCTACTGTATCCCGAAAGTGAAAAAAATAAATCATCCACAATGAAGGAATAATCCGAGCACTAATCTCTAGCTCATAAACCACAACCTAAACGTTCAACCCTAAAGTCAATTTCAAGCCCTTGGAGTCACATTAAAAATGAAATTTTTCTGTTAAGACGGACAATTTAAATCTTATTTTTTAATTTATTAAATAAAATAGTCACGAGACATTTCTAATTGTTTTTTTTATTATAATTTTTTTAATTTAATCTGAGAGTATAAAAACCAATATGAATCATTGCATTTATATGGTAGAAAATCTAATGGTGTTCTTTATTGTTCTTTAAGAGGAGAACCTGTGCACCAGGTTTCTTGACTGGATATTGCACTGGCAAGGAGTTTCGTTTTGAATTGTTTGCTATAGCACCACCATGTGACCAGGTTGGATATGGTCCTGTGCAGGCATGCTAAATAATACATAAATAATATCTCCTCTAATGAACAGGCACGGCAGTAATTGGGGGCAGCAGCAATGGTGTATTATGGGGGTCAATAATCAGGAGCAGGAGTGATGGTGTATTATTTAGGTCAGTAGTAATCAGGAGCAGGAGTAATGCTGTATTATGGGGGTCTGTAGTAGTCAGGAGCAGGAGTAGTGGTGTATTATTTAGGTCAGTAGTAATCAGGAGCAGGAGTAGTGATGTATTATGTAGGTCAGTAGTAATCAGGAGCAGGAGTAGTGGTGTATTATGTGATCCTGTTACCTCTCTTCCTCACTGTGATCCTGTTCCCTCTCTACCTCCTCTGTTCTTCTGTTCTCTCTCTTCCTCCTCTGTTCTCCTGTTCCTCCTCTTCCTCCCCATGCTCCTGTTCCCTCTCTTCCTCACTGTGCTCCCGTTTCCTTTCTTCCCCATGCTCCTGTTCCCTCTCTTCCTCCCCGTGCTCCTGTTCCCTCTCTTCCTCACTGTGCTCCCGTTTCCTTTCTTCCCCATGCTCCTGTTCCCTCTCTTCCTCCCCGTGCTCCTGTTCCCTCTCTTCCTCCCTGTGCTTTGGATGAATTGATTCTCTGTCTGGCTCCAGCTTAAGGCTTCTCACAACTAGTAGCATGTAGGTGACATTTGCCATTGCACCTACTAATCGCCATCTTGCAGACAACACTGCCCTCCAGTGGATAGAAATAAATGCTGCATGTGACCCATATTCAGGCCAGTGCTGCCTGTTTACCTCACTGACCAATCACAACGAGGAGCCAGCAACAGAGACCAATCACAACCAGGAGCCAGCATAAGAGACCAATCACACCTAGGAGCTGTTTGTATGATTTTGTTTCTGGCTGTCAAAAGAACTGCATGAAATCTGCATCTGTCCATTTGTTTTTGTTTGTTAGCTAAATACAGTGCGCGTGAGCTGGCACACTGCTCTCTGCCAAGCTCCTTTTTCACCTGGTTTGGCTTTAGGGAAAGTTTGTTTTCCAACATTAGCAGGTTGCTATTAGATAAATAGCTGCCCAGCTATTTTAGCTGTCGTTAGGCATTGGTACATTAGTAATGTATATATGTGACTGTACACACACTGCTCGAGCTTCCTGAACATGGGACTGACTCACCCCTGAGTCACATTAACAATCAACATCTCTGGCCAATCAAAGCGTAATGAAGTGCCTGTCCCCTTCCTCTTGTGACCCTGCAATAAACTCACTGCTTGATGGATTAGGCATCTGTTTGTGGCAGGAACTCCCCCTTTCAGAAGAAAATGGAGAATCTGATTTAATACACTTTAAACATTGAAGTGGTAGTTAATGTTTTATTGACAGCTCCAATATAACGAGCCAGTCAAATGTTCAGATGCCCAAAATCATCTACTGCTGTGGTTCCAGGGAACGCATGTGGGGTTCTGTCACATCAGTGAGTTTGTGAGCATAAAAACTCACAAAGAACTGGGAAACTGCAGGAAAAGTCTGGTCTAACCAACCAGACACAGCCCATAAGGGCCTGGATGGCCATCGCTGCGCGCCCCAACCCAGACCTCGCTATGTCGCGAGACAGAGCTGCTACCGTCCACAAAGTAAACCAGCTGTGTGCAGTTCATATGTGCTCTGGCAAGCACTGTAAGCACTGTAGTCTCACAGCAAGATGATCGTGAGTTTGAATCTCGGCTTGGGGCCATTCTGTGCAGAGTTTGCATGTTCTCCCTGTGTTTGCGTGGGTTTAATCTGGGTACTCCGGTTTCCTCCCATGCTCAAAGACATGCATGTTAGGTGCGCTCCTGCAGGTGCCCTTGACCAAGGCACTTACCTCAGAACTGTTTGACCCCCGGGTACTGCACTGTGGTTGCCCACTGCTCCTAGGTAACTAAGGATGGGTCATATGCGGAGGACAAATTACCCCACGGGGATCAATAAAGTAAAATTTGTAAAAAAATAAAATCAATATCTTAATCTCTCATGTTCACAGATGGCTCCTGTTGCTCTGGAAGCTGACAGGCCTCTCTCTCCCTTGCTTTAATATTTGAATACTGCAGAGAGTGCATGTCTGACGCTGCCATGGAAGTGAGAGAATATGGGAAAGTATGAAAATGAGAAACATATGGAGGAATAATGAGGAACAAACTAGCTTGCATATCATTTCTGTTAATCCAAAACTAGTCTCTCTCTCTTTCTCTCTCTCTCGCACACACACACACAAACAGGGTAGTGACCGGGTGTACTCAGGGCAGCGTTTTCTGTTCTGTTTCAGTCATATCAGTGTTGGAGGAACATGTCTAAACAGTAACAGATTAATTTCAAGGCTAGTCCAGCCCAATACATTCTGTAAAACAGCATCTGCACCGGAGTAAATTAGCCTAGAGCGCCCTCTACTGGGAGAAACCACAGCAGCAGGGCTCAGAGTTCAGTGGGCATTGTTCAATAGAGTTGATCAGTGGTAGTTACAGTACGCCATGTTCAGTGATCAGTAATTGGTATTTCGTGGTCAGTATACAGTGATCATATTTAGCGAGCAGTAATTACAAGTCAGTGATCAGTGCCTGATTTATGAAGTGTGATTTATTGAGGACAGTTTCAGAAACTCCTCCTAAAGCTTGTGTGGGGAGCGCAGGAGCTGGTTTGTGGGGAGTATAGGAGCTGGATTGTGGGGAGTACAGGAGCTGGTCTGTGGGGCTTATAGGAGCTGGTATGTGGGGAGTATAGGAGCTGTGTGTGGGGAGTATAGGAGCTGGTATGTGGGGAGTATAGGAGCTGTGTGTGGGGAGTATAGGAGCTGTGTGTGGGGAGCACAGGAGCTGTGTGTGGGGAGCACAGGAGCTGTGTGTGTGGGGAGTATAGGCGCTGTGTGTGTGGGGAGTATAGGAGCTGTGTGTGGGGAGTATAGGAGCTGGTTTGTGGGGAGTATAGGAGCTGTGTGTGTGGGGAGTACAGGAGCTGTGTGTGGGGAGTATAGGAGCTGGTTTGTGGGGAGTACAGGAGCTGATTTGTGGGGAGTGTAGGATCTGTGTGTGTGGGGAGTATAGGAGCTGTGTGTGTGAGGAGTATAGGAGCTGTGTGTGTGGGGAGTATAGGAGCTGTGTGTGTGGGGAGTACAGGAGCTGGTTTGTGGGGAGTATAGGAGCTGGTTTGTGGGGAGCACAGGAGCTGTGTGTGGGGAGCACAGAAGCTGTGTGTGGGGAGTATAGGAGCTGGTATGTGGGGAGTATAGGAGCTGTGTGTGGGGAGTATAGGAGCTGGTATGTGGGGAGTATAGGAGCTGTGTGTGGGGAGTATAGGAGCTGGTATGTGGGGAGTATAGGAGCTGTGTGTGGGGAGTATAGGAGCTGGTATGTGGGGAGTATAGGAACTGTGTGTGGGGAGTATAGGAGCTGTGTGTGGGGAGCACAGGAGCTGTGTGTGGGGAGCACAGGAGCTGTGTGTGTGGGGAGTATAGGCGCTGTGTGTGTGGGGAGTATAGGAGCTGTGTGTGGGGAGTATAGGAGCTGGTTTGTGGGGAGTATAGGAGCTGTGTGTGTGGGGAGTACAGGAGCTGATTTGTGGGGAGTGTAGGATCTGTGTGTGTGGGGAGTATAGGAGCTGTGTGTGTGAGGAGTATAGGAGCTGTGTGTGTGGGGAGTATAGGAGCTGTGTGTGTGGGGAGTACAGGAGCTGGTTTGTGGGGAGTATAGGAGCTGGTTTGTGGGGAGCACAGGAGCTGTGTGTGGGGAGCACAGAAGCTGTGTGTGGGGAGTATAGGAGCTGGTTTGCAGGGAGTATAGGAGCTGGTTTGAGGGAGTATAGGAGCTGTGTGTGGGGAGTATAGGAGCTGTGTGTGTGAGGAGTATAGGAGCTGTGTGTGCGGGGAGTATAGGAGCTGGTTTGTGGGGAGTCAGGAGCTGGTTTGTAGGGAGTCTGGAGCTTTGTGTGGGGAGTGTATAGAATCTGTGCTTAAGTGCAGAAGCACAGGGTCTTCAGACTCAGTGATACTCGGCTCTTGGTCGTGTCCTCTGTTTCTAACCCTAACCCTAACCCTTAATTATGGGTACAGTTTAAACTTGCAAGGCTCAGAATGTGCAGGAGAATATTCAGTAAGTTTAATTAATTTGTGGTTGGAGCTCCTGCTATAACAGTAATCAGCAGTAAACGAGGCTTCAGTGGATTAAAGGGTCAGAAGCTGATCAGAATTCTTGCTGCACTAATTCTTTCACAGCTCTGATATCAGCATGTTGAGCTGAAACTTTCTCACATCGAAAGAACTCAGCTCACAGAACAGCAGATTCTCTGCTCACATAACAGCAGCTTCTCAGCTCACAACAGCAGAACTCTGCTCACAGAACAGCAGCTTCTCTGCTCACAGAACAGCAGAACTCTGCTCACTCCACCTGGATGGCCAGCCACCATCTGAAGCTCAACCTCAACAAAACTGAGCTGCTCTTCTTCCCGTACAAGACCTCCTTGCTTCGTGAACTCTCAATCACGGTTGATGGCACCACAGTGACAGCCTCTCACTCTGCCAAGAGCTTGGGGGTGGTCCTGGATGACCAACTGGACCTCAAGGAGCACATCAAGGCAACATCACGGTCCTGCAGATTCCTCCTGTACAACATCAGGAGGATTCGACCATACCTGACGACGCACTCCACCCAGCTGCTTGTCCAGGCTACGGTGACCTCTCGCCTTGATTACTGCAACTCTCTCCTTGCAAACCTGCCAGCTTGTGCCATACAGCCACTACAGATGATTCAGAATGCCCCTGCCCGACTCATCTACAACCTCCCCAAATTCTCCCACGTCACTCCTCTGCTGCGATCACTTCACTGGCTACCGGTCGCTGCCAGGATCCGGTTCAAAGCCCTGACCCTTGCCTACACTGCCGCCAACAGGACAGCCCCCATCTACTTGCAGGACATGACTCAATTCTATGTGCCTGCTCGACCACTCCACTCTGCGGCAGCAGGGCGTCTTGTAACCCCTCCCACCCGCCCAAAGGGATCACAGAGCTTCTCCACCCTAGCTCCCCAGTGGTGGAACAAACTCCCCGTCCCTCTCCGAACCTCCCCCTCACTATCCATCTTCCGCCGTGGCCTGAAGACTCATCTCTTCAGACTATACCTAGACTAACCACCACCACGCTGTATTAAAAAAATAATAATAAATTTAAAAAAATACCCTTTTTCCTGTCACTTGTTACATGTTGCCCCATCCCTGCACTTCTTGGTAATTTGTATTTGTCCTAATACTGTAGCTTATTCTTCTGCCTAGTTGGCTTTGCAGATGTTAGACCAGGATAGTGTTCATTGTTCTCGGCTAGAAATAGCTGTACAAAATAAGTAATTGTACCTTACTGAACCTGTGTTCAGCAGTTGTCTACGATCATGAAAATGCACTTTTGTACGTCGCTTTGGATAAAAGCGTCTGCCAAATGAATGTAATGTAATGTAATGTAAAGAACAGCAGAACTCTGCTCTCAGAATGGCAGCTTCCTGCATCCTTAGGGCAGGCTCGAGCCTCATGGTGAATCCACATGAACACATTCAGCACAACTGATCTTCAACCAGATGCATTTCAGAATTTCTTAAATATTTAACTGGCATTTAAGAGCATTTAATGTGCAGCAGCATGCAGTATGATGTGGGCTATTATATGATACATGTAATGTGATCTGATTTATAAGCTTGATTTTAACAAAAAAAATATTGCTTAAAACAACAGTTTTTTTGTCCCCTGGAATGTTTGTTACTGGGAAAGCATTTCCCCCACCCTCCCCTCCATAAAACAGGAAATTATCATGAATGTCCAGACATTCTGTATTTAACCTCAGTAGGGCTGTTCAGTACAGCGTCTGATATTTGTTAATAAAATTGTGGTACTATTACTTAAATGGTTCGTGATATTTTCCTACATTGGTGTTGGTTGAATGGTTTGTGATATTTTCCTTTACTGGTGTTGGTTGAATGGTTTGTGATATTTTGTGTTGGTTGTCATAGTGAACAGCAATCCTGCTGTTCTGAACAGTACTGATGCTCAGAACAGGATGTTTGGTTAGTCAAGCGACTTGTGGAATGAGGTCATGCCCTTAGGTCACATGCTGTGATCATGTGACACTTCATCTCACTCACACCTCCATTCAGCCTATAAACAGTAACCCACCCCCTCCCCCCCGCACCCCCCGGTGCCTGCTTTCTCATATATGCATGAATGTAATGGACAGAGCCAGGGCTGCTGCTAGCATTATTACAGTGCTATATATAGCTGAAAAGGGAGTTTTCATTCATGTGAAAAGGACAGAAAATGGCAGAATGAGCAGCACTAAGGTGAAATCAAAGTGGTTATATGAAGGAGGGTATATCTGAGTTTGTGGAAGTGCATATGAAAGAATGAGAGATAGTGTGAATGTGTCTGTCAGAAAGGGAGAGCAAGTGCGAGAGAGAGGGGGAGGGGAAGAGAGAAAGACGAGGGGGAGGAGAGAGGGAGAACTCATCCAGAGGCAGGAAGCCGTTGTTTCACTGCTGCTCTTGATCGTATTTCTTTAATCCCTGAAACTGTGTCTGTGTGTGAGAGAGAGAGTGTGTGTGTGTTTGTGTGTGTGTGCGTGAGAGAGTTTGTGTGTGTGTGTGTGTGTGTGAGAGAGAGAGAGAGCTACTGTGTGTGTGTGAGACAGTCTGTGTGTCCATGTGTGTGTGTGAGAGAGGGACTATGTGTGTGTGTGTGAGAGAGAGAGAGAGTCTGTGTGTGTGTGTTAGAGACTGTGTGTGAGTGTGTGTGTGAGTGTGTGTGTGTGTCTGTGTGTGTGTGAGAGAGAGAGAGAGTTTGTGTGAGTGTGTGTGCACAGTTTTTAGTGTAATATGTAAATATGAACATGATTATTGTTTAGTGTAATGCATTAACATGAATCAGAGCGGTAAAATGGGGGCTGTAAGGGCAGCACAAAATGGCCGAGCTCCTCTCATCCGTGGCCCAATGGCTCCCCCTACTGGCCACTGCGGGAACATAGAAAATGTTTACATTACATTGCATTACAGAGTTAGAGTTTACTGTGTCACGGTGCAGACATGACCCCGATCTGCCAACGCTGGAGAGGGGGGGGGGGGGGGGGGGGGGGGGGGGGGGGGGGTGGGTTACTGTTTATAGGCTGAATGGAGGTGTGAGTGAGCTGAAGTGTCACATGATCACAGCATGTGACCTAAGGGCATGACCTCATTCCACAAGTCGCTTGACTAACCAAACATCCTGTTCTGAGCATCAGTACTGTTCAGAACAGCAGGATTGCTGTTCACTATGACAACCAACACAAAATATCACAAACCATTACTGGGGGGGGGGGGGGGTGACCCAGTTATTCCCACGCGGGGGAGGTTCTTCCTGTACAGCACTCACACATTACAAACACTGACCCACTGCGACACATTACAAACACTGACCCACTGCCACACATTACAAACACTGACCCACCATCACACATTACAAACACTGACCCACCATCACACATTACAAACACTGACCCACTGCGACACATTACAAACACTGACCCACTGCCACACATTACAAACACTGACCCACCATCACACATTACAAACACTGACCCACCGCCACACATTACAAACACTGACCCACCATCACACATTACAAACACTGACCCACTGCCACACATTACAAACACTGACCCACTGCGACACATTACAAACACTGACCCACTGCCACACATTACAAACACTGACCCACCGCCACACATTACAAACACTGACCCACTGCCACACATTACAAACACTGACCCACTGCCACACATTACAAACACTGACCCACTGCCACACATTACAAACACTGACCCACTGCCACACATTACAAACACTGACCAGTGAAAAAGCCCTTGCCAAGTGCTGGGAAACAAGGCCTTGTGTTCATTTCATTTCTCTCTCTCTGTCTTGGTCTCTCCCATCTCCCCCTCTTTCTCCTCTCCCCCTATTTCTCTTTCTCACCCACACAAACGCACACACACACACACACACACACACACACACACACATTCACACACACACAAAATGCGCATACACGCACACATACACACACACACACACACATGCACACATTCAGCTCACAGACACAGCACAGGAAACATACATACGCTCAGTCACGGACACACACACACACATAAAATACACTTACGCACTCACACAAACTACCCTTGTGAGTCTTGAGCCTTTTAAGGAGATAAAAATGCAGACAGGGGAGGAAGGAGATTGAACAGTAACTTTCCTGGAATGTGTGTGCGAGCGTGTGTGTGTGCGCGAGCGTGTGTGTGTGCCTGTGTGTGTGCCTGTGTGTGCCAGCGCGTGTGTGTGCCTGTGTGTGTGTGTGTGTGTGCAAACGTGTGTGTTTTTCTAAGTAATACAGCTTGTTGTTCTTCAGCCTCAGTTCAGAATTGTTTCAGTTGTCCTGAACACGTCTCATGTGGTTTAAGTCCAGTCTATTTTTAAAATGAAGGCTGACAGATGGTGGACTCTATTGTTCAGCAAAATGCCAAACGTGGCTCAATAGAGCTCCCCCAGTGGTATCCTACCTGAACTGCAGGATATCTGAATTCCTTTGTGTGTTTTTTCAAAAGTTTACATTTCAAACATTAATCTGTAGAAATAAAACATTTCTTCATTCTGCACACATAATGTTTAGAGCCAGCCAGTGCTCAAACCAGTACAGTAGTGGTGTATCAGGGGTTCTGCCACAATATTTTAAGTCTTTCCTTTTTTATTTTCAGTCATTAGTCAGGTTTGGGCGTAATCTTTTTAAACGCTGTAAAACTGTGACCAGAAATTTGATAAGAGGCCGTGATTGTGTTTTATTCAGAAGGCTGTTTTTTGTGCGCCCGTCCGCTTTTCCCCAGCGTCGTCCCTTTAAACTTTAAAGTCCACTGTTGGGGGAGCGTCTGGTGATTGTTAAAGGCTGTGTAGCTGGTTGCCAGGGTGACGGGGAGCTGAAAGGGGCTCTTTATCCTGTGTTGTGGAAGAAAGCAGGAAGACAGTGGCCTGTGGCCAGCAGCAGCTGGAAGCCAGGAAATGGAGGCAGGAGCAGATGGTCGGGTGGGGCCGGGAGAGGGGGAAGGAAGTGGGCGGAGCTAGCGCAGAGGGGACGGCTGAGGGGCGTGGCTTTACT
>NC_049209.1:55166990-55293050 GCF_013347855.1 Anguilla anguilla
AGTGGGGTCTAATATCTGAAGCTCTCGGTCGTTGTGCTGTGAGTGGGGTGTAATATCTGAAGCTCTGGGTCATTGTGCTGTGAGTGGGGTGTAATATCTGAAGCTCTGTTGCTGTGCTGTGAGTGGGGTGTAATATCTGAAGCTCTGGGTCATTGTGCTGTGAGTGGGGTGTAATATGTGAAGCTCTGGGTCATTGTGCTGTGAGTGGGGTGTAATATCTGAAGCTCTGTTTCTGTGCTGTGAGTGGGGTGTAATATCTGAAGCTCTGGGTCATTGTGCTGTGAGTGGGGTGTAATATGTGAAGCTCTGGGTCATTGTGCTGTGAGTGGGGTGTAATATCTGAAGCTCTGTTGCTGTGCTGTAAGTGGGGTGTAATATCTGAAGCTCTGGGTCATTGTGCTGTGAGTGGGGTGTAATATCTGAAGCTCTGTTGCTGTGCTGTGAGTGGGGTGTAATATGTGAATCTCTGGGTCATTGTGCTGTGAGTGGGGTATAATATCTGAAGCTCTGTTGATGTGCTGTGAGTGGGGTGTAATATGTGAATCTCTGGGTCATTGTGCTGTGAGTGGGGTGTAATATCTGAAGCTCTGTTGATGTGCTGTGAGTGGGGTGTAATATCTGAAGCTCTGGGTCATTGTGCTGTGAGTGGGGTGTAATATCTGAAGCTCTGGGTCATTGTGCTGTGAGTGGGGTGTAATATCTGAAGCTCTGGGTCATTGTGCTGTGAGTGGGGTGTAATATGTGAAGCTCTGGGTCATTGTGCTGTGAGTGGGGTGTAATATCTGAAGCTCTGGGTTATTGTGCTGTGAGTGGGGTATAATATCTGAAGCTCTGGGTCATTGTGCTGTGAGTGGGGTGTAATATCTGAAGCTCTGATTGGGCTGTTTTGGGCATTTTGTTGCTTGTGGAGGAGTGGGTGCTGTGGTGCTGAAATCAAAGACATGTTTTATTTGGTAGCTCTCACTCAAACAGAAACACAAAAAGCAGGTCATCTCTCTGGTCTTCTCTGTTAAATAGCTTTATTAAAATCAGTGCCTGTAACCACTGCTTCAGAAAATTAATGAGAGGTAGAGGCAACAAACAGAAATGCACTTGTGTGTGAGTAACGGTGCTTCGCAACATCACTCCTCCACTTCCCCCTCCCTCCCATCCTGTGGCACCAGTTAACGGCCAATCAGAGATCAGCACTGTTTACAGGCCTCAGGACTCTTCAGCACCATCACCATGGCAACACAGCTAGCCCAAAACCAGCCAAATGTCTAAAAGCCTCCACAATAAAAACCAGAGAACTGAAAAAAGAGAACATCACCTTGATCTAACTAAATATAATGACCTGAAGTCCAGCTCAGTCTGCAGTGCTGGCGTCTTGTTAGACACCATAATGGACCCACTTTCTCTGACTCTATGCAGAACCAGGCCATGGTGGGTGCCACAGAATGACTCTGACTAAAGGTGAAACTGACTCACTCTAACCCACTCACTCTTTGCTTAACATTTAACACAGGTGCCCACTTTTATTCCAGAATCATCTGTGAATGCAGTGATTACACTGAGCCTACACAAAACAGCCCTGTTCCTGATTAAGCCACACTGCAAACTGAGACAAAGATGTTAGCACTGTACACCCAAACAAAGATGTTAGCACTGTACACCCAAACAAAGATGTTAGCACTGCACACCCAAACAAAGATGTTAGCACTGCACACCCAAACAAAGATGTTAGCACTGCACACTGAAACAAGGATGTTAGCACTGCACACTGAAACAAAGATGTTAGCACTGCACACCCAAACAAAGATGTTAGCACTTTACACCAAAGCAAGGATGTTAGCACTGCACACTAAAACAAAGATGTTAGCACTGCACACCAAAACAAAGATGTTAGCACTGCACACCAAAACAAAGATGTTAGCACTGCACACCCAAAAAAGGATGTTAGCACTTTACACCAAAACAAGGATGTTAGCACTTTACACCAAAACAAAGATGTTAGCACTTTACACCAAAACAAGGATGTTAGCACTGCACACCGAAACAAAGATGTTAGCACTGCACTCTGAAACAAAGATGTCAGTGCTGCACACCAAAACAAAGATGTTAGCACTGCACTCTGAAACAAAGATGTTAGTGCTGCACACCAAAACAAAGATGTTAGCACTGCACACTAAAACAAAGATGTTAGCACAGCTCACCAAAACAAAGATGTTAGCACTGCATACCAAAACAAACCATGGTGTTGTGCCATGTGTGCACAAGTGGATATGAAATGACCTCAGACCAGTGGAGCATTACAGTCGTCCCCTGGAAACACTGAACCACAGAGCACGCCCCCTGCTGGAGAGAGAGAGCAGACGCACACAGCTTTTCACTGCTTCCCCATTCTCTCTGCACTAGTGGCATTATGTGGGAATCATTTGTGGGAAAATTCTGCCATCTAGTGGTCAAAATGTTTTAGTGTTGAGATGCGTGCGCCAATAATATAGGTCAAACAAATTACCCGACTTTAATAGATAAAGAGCTCTTTATAAAGTAAATACAAAATGTCCACTTTAAACTTATTTTCAATTTATATTCATATTAATTTATTCCATGGTCTTCATAGTTTGCATTTGTATCACAGTCGTACTGTTTGCCACCTGTGTGCTTTTAGCAGTTCACTGCCATGTCACATTTTGATGATTACACTACATTACATTACATTACAGGCATTTTACATACACTGTGCAGGTCACAGAGCTGCACAGATGCAGCTGCAGGGTCACAGAGCTGTGCAGATGCAGGGTCGCAGAGCTGCGCAGATGCAACTGCAGGGTCACAGAGCTGCACAGATGCAGGGTCACAAAGCTGCGCAGATGCAGGTGCAGGGTCACAGAGCTGCGCAGATGCAGGTGCAGGGTCACAGAGCTGCACAGATGCAGCTTCAGGGTCACAGAGCTGCGCAGATGCAGGGTCACAGAGCTGCACAGATGCAGGTGCAGGGTCACAGAGCTGCACAGACGCAGGTGCGGGGTCACAGAGCTGCGCAGATGCAGCTACAGGGTCACAGAGCTGCGCAGATGCAGCAACAGGGTCACAGAGCTGCACAGATGCAGCTGCAGGGTCACAGAGCTGCGCAGATGCAGCTGCAGGGTCACAGAGCTACGCAGATGCAGGGTCACAGAGCTGCGCAGGTGCAGGGTCACAGAGCTGCGCAGGTGCAGGGTCACAGAGCTGCACAGATGCAGCTGCAGGGTCAAACAGCCCTGAGACAGTGGTACACACACACACACACACACACATAGCCCTGAGACTGTTACACACAAACACACACACACACACACAGCCCTGAGACAGTGTTATACAGACACACACACACAGCCCTGAGACAGTGTTATATTTATATATATATATATATATATATATATACACACACACACACACACACACAGCCCCGAGACAGTGTTATATTTATATATATATATATATATATATATACACACACACACACACACACACACAGCCCTGAGTTGAGTTGGCAGTATACACACAGCTTTTACTGTTAGTTTTATCCTCTGATTTTGACGAGCTCCACATGATGTGTCAACTTATTAATTCAGTTGTTACAACTGAAGAACATTTCTCAATTGTAATGTAAAACGGTATGAATTAACTTTTCTAACTTTAGAGAACTGTCCAATTTTATATCAACAGTATAGTCTTGCTCTTTAAAGGGAAATTATGTGCTTGTTTTAGTCATTTCAGTTGCATATGAATTAATAAAAAAATTCCATCAAACTGATTTTATTCTTGGCTGTACCCTTATAGACCCTGAGCTGGAGCAGCTGGCCTGTAGTTGTGACCAGCGCAGTGCACATAACCCAGCGCAGTGCACCTGACCCAGCGCAGTGCACATAACCCAGTGCAGTGCACCTGACCCAGCGCAGTGCACATAACCCAGCACAGTGCATATAACCCAGCGAAGTGCACCTGACCCAGCACAGTGCACATAACCCAGCGCAGTGCACCTGACCCAGCGGAGTGCACATAACCCAGCACAGTGCACCGGATTCAGTACAGTGCACATAACCCAGCGCAGTGCACCATAACCCAGCGCAGTGCACATAACCCAGCGCAGTGCACCTGACCCAGTGCAGTACACATAACCCAGCGCAGTGCATCTGACCCAGCGCAGTGCACATAACCCAGTGCAGTGCACCTGACCCAGCGCAGTGCACATAACCCAGCGCAGTGCACATAACCTAGCGCAGTACACATGACCCAGCCCAGAGAGACAGGCCTGACCAGCACAATGCACATAACCCAGCAGCACAGAGAAACAGACCTGTCCAGCTCAGTGCACATAACCCAGCACAGTGCACATGTATGGGCTCAAATTAATGCCAAAAGTATTTTGTATTTGTAAGCAATGACTTGTGCTTGCAACTTATGGTTTGTGTTTGTACATTGCGAGTTGAAACTGAAGCAAAGTATTTTGTACTTATAAGTAATGATTTGTGCTTTCAACTTATGGTTCGTGTTTGTACTCTGCAAGTTGAACCTGTAAAAAAACGTTGTGTTTGTGGATATAGATTTTCGTGAAGGGGGGAGGGTCATGTCTGTAAATTAAAATCTACATGTGTTTTGTGATCTGAAGTGGTTTATTAATATTTGTGAACAGGAAAAGTACAAATGCAAAACAGTTTTTTACGTGCCACACTCCCTCTACACGCAACGCCCAGTTTACAAGAAGAAAGCTACAGACAGACTTTTGGCACTGTTTTTACGCTTCCGGTATGGAGAGCCAATTGTTCATGGCATTTTCAACTTTCCAATCAGCGCTCCAGCACAGACCAGGGTTGCCATGTTGGGCAATTTTACCCCATTGAGTCTCCAAGCACATCGTTATTAAAGGGCATATTGCAGGTTGGAGACCCCAGTGAATCAATGTGTAGGAAAATGTAGGAACTAGATTTTCGTGAAAAATATACTTATATACACACTACCGTGACTTCTGGAGTCGTTTTTGTGAGAGAATTTTACTTCTGCATTCAAAAAAAAAAAAAAACGGCAAACACGGAAGGGAGCGCAGTCAAGTTTTACAATAAGAAGAACGGGTACCATGTCATTTTACAGTCAATATCTGGGAATAAATATTTAATAAATATACAACCTTAGCATTGGTTTTACAAGTAGAGATGTCCCTTTGAGTCTGAGTGGTCATATATTGTCTTGGACAATCTGTTTGTGAAATATACGTTCATTTGTGACGTCTGGGTACCTTGCAAAATAGCTGTGCGTAATACCACACGTGTTGTTTACGGCATTGTTTCCCTTTTTAATACAGTCTGGCTTGATTTACACTTCATTTATTCAATAGGTGAGAGTATAAGCTTTCTAACGATGTATAACATGTCTAATTTTGCTTTTGGAATAGCATTATAGGTCAGAGTAACCGAATGTTTTCTCATCACCGCATTCACTTACACATTCACACTGTGGTAGCAGACGCTGAACCTGACGAAAACGTTGTCAACCATATTTCGTAATTTCATGGAAAATACTATTATTATTGAGGACTTCTGGGCATAGCTAAGACATAGGCCTATGTTTGCTGCTAGACCTAGCTGACATCGTTTTTTTGAGAGAAACAAAAAAACAAGCGAATATTTATTCAATATTTATTCAATATTTATTCCCAGATATTGACTGTAGAATGACATGGTACCCATTCTTCTTATTGTAAAACTTGACTGTGCTCCCTTTTGTTACGTCACTTCCAGGTTTGACGGTTTTTTTGTTTTGTTTTTTTTTTAATGCGGAAGTGAAATTCTCCATAAGTCACGATAGTGTATATATAAGTATATTTTTAATGAAAATCTAGTTCCTACATCATTTTCCTACACATTGATTCTCTGGGGCCTCCAACCTGCTATATGTCCTTTAATAACGATGTGCTTGGAGACTCAATGGGGGAAAATTGCCTGGATTGCCTGTACTGGAGCGCTGATTGGATAGCTGAAAATGCCTTGAACGATTGGCTCTCCATACCGGAAGCGTAAAAACAGTGCCAGAAGTCTGTCTGTAGCGTTCTTCTTGTAGACTGGGCGTTGCATGTAGAGGGAGTGTGGCACGTAAAAAGCTGTTTTGCATTCGTATTTTTTCTGTTCACAAATATTAATAAACCACTTCAGATCACAAAACACATGTAGATTTTAATTTACAGACATGACCCTCCCCCCTCACAAAAATCTATATCCACAAACAACGTTTTTTTACAGGTTCAACTTGCATAGTACAAACACAAACCATAAGTTGCAAGCACAAGTCATTACTTACAAATACAAAATACTTTTGGCATTAATTTGAGCCCATACACATGACCCAGTGCAGAGACAACAGTGTGTGCGTGTGTGTATGTGTGTGCGTGTGTGTGTGTGCCTGCCTGTGTGTGTGCACGCGCAGAGAGCATATGGCTGGCACATGATTGATTGATTCCATGCCCATGATGCATGTAGAACCTGTAATTATAAATGGATGGAAATTATTTTAAGTGCGCTGTGCTGAAATTGTGAATTACCCATCAATCATTCAGCCTCGAAATGAGGAGACAAAATGTGGTGTCAATACAGTAATGAATGGCTTTGGTTGGTTAACTTCTCCCGTGCAGTTAATATGGGCACAATAGCGCGGGCTGAGCCTGAGAGAGAGCCTCTTCAGTAACATCAGTCTGCGGAAGTGTAGTGCTAGCTGGAGCCATAATGACACACAGGCCAGCGCTTCTAATGGATCAGTGTTGTCTGGACACTGGCTGATTGGACGTACGTTTGTGTAGAGTTATTACACAGCTTTGTGTGCTTATCAGTTTCATATCTGTGATCATATTCATCAAGAAAGGTTTTTGGGGTTGAGGGGGGTGTTAGCTTGGCTGTGTGCATAGCCAATGATCTGCTGTATGTGTGGCTCAGATTTAAACATAGGGTGCACTGTGGGTGAGGTCAGGGTATGTTGTGGGTGGGGTCAGGTGTGTTGTGGGTGAGGTCAGGGTATGTTGTGGGTGGGGTCAGGGTGTGTTATGAGTGGGGTCAGGGTGTGTTATGAGTGGGGTCAGGGTGTGTTGTGGGTGGGGTCAGGTGTGTTGTGGGTGGGGTCATGGTATAGTGTGGGTGGGGTCAGGTGTGTTGTGGGTGAGGTCAGGGTATGTTGTGGGTGGGGTCAGGTTATGTTGTGGGTGGGGTCAGGTGTATTGTTGGTGGGGTCATGGTATGTTGTGGGTGGAGTCAGGTGTGTTGTGGGTGGGGTCAGGTGTATTGTTGGTGGGGTCAGGGTGTGTTGTGGGTGGGGTCAGGGTATGTTGTGGGTGGAGTCAGGGTATGGTGTGTGTGGGGTCAGGTGTGTTGTGGGTGAGGTCAGGGTATGTTGTGGGTGGGGTCAGGGTGTGTTATGAGTGGGGTCAGGGTGTGTTGTGGGTGGGGTCAGGTGTGTTGTGGGTGGGGTCATGGTATAGTGTGGGTGGGGTCAGGTGTGTTGTGGGTGAGGTCAGGGTATGTTGTGGGTGGGGTCAGGTTATGTTGTGGGTGGGGTCAGGGTGTGTTGTGGGTGGGGTCAGGTGTGTTGTGGGTGGGGTCAGGGTGTGTTGTGGGTGGGGTCATGGTGTGTTGTGGGTTGGGTCAGGGTGTGTTGTGGGTGGGGTCAGGTGTGTTGTGGGTGGGGTCAGGGTATAGTGTGGGTGGGGTCAGGTGTGTTGTGGGTGAGGTCAGGGTATGTTGTGGGTGGGGTCAGGGTGTGTTGTGGGTGGGGTCATGGTGTGTTGTAGGTTGGGTCAGGGTGTGTTGTGGGTGGGGTCAGGGTGTGTTGTCGGTGGGGTCATGGTGTGTTGTGGGTGGGATCAGGGTGTGTTGTGGGTGAGGTCAGGGTGTGTTGTGGGTGGGGTCAGGGTGTGTTATGGGTGGGGTCAGGGTGTGTTATGGGTGAGGTCAGGGTGTGTTGTGGGTGGGGTCATTCAAAACATTGAACCACCAACAAAGGTGCACTACAGGGCCTAAAGCATGTCACCTGACATCCAACATCTCATCCAAAATAAAATTATGGGCATCAGTGTGGCTTTGGGGCTGTATGCTGGCCGCTCCTCCTGATACAGACTTCCTGTCCATAACAGCTGACTCATTTAGACACGACCCAACCAAGGGTAAGAGGGACCTGACTTAAAAAAAAAAATTTCTCTAAATACGCACACCAATAAACAAACTTTAACAATATATGCAAAAATAGACTGTCCAGAGCTGTATTCAGTACCAACAGAAATCCTTGTGACTGATACATTGCAAATACCTGATTTCTAATTAAAACACTGCGCCTTTTGACGTTGGGTCAAATTTTAAAAGTGAACATTGTCTTGCCTTTAGAGTAGTTTTTGTCTGGTTTTCATTAATGTCTGTAAAATCCAGTTCCTGTAAAATGTCACACTCATTCGACATCATACATCATAGTCTGTCTGAGAGAGAGGCTCTTCATGAAAATGAGGGTGAACCTCTAGAAAACCTTTTTGGTGCTCTATGAACTAATAATGTAGCATTATGGGTCTTCTTACTGTATACGTGTGCGTGTGCATGTGTATACATTCATGCATGATAAACTGCCTGTCTAAAGCACAAATGTAAGATGGCAGTTTTTTTTTTTTTGGCTTGCTGAAATTAAATGGAATCGAGTCCCTCCTAATAGTCTATTGCAGTAGCATCCTATCTCTGTGCAGTGTGGTTGCCATGGTGACTTGTGTCATAATCAAGCAGCATAGTGGAGATGTGCTCTCTCAGGGAAGATAACTGCACTTGTAGACAATACATGTTAGGTGTGTGTGTGTGTTTGCTTGCGTGCGTGCATGTGTGTGCATGTGCGTGAGAGAGTGCTTATCTTAATAGATATATAAGCAGAGGTATATACACAAAAATGCACAGATCTACACAAGCAGGAAGGAGATTTGGGGAGGATTAGTTTTATTTACACAGCTCTGTTCAGTATCCTGGCCCTCACCCCAATGTAGATCTGGAAGCTGTTTACGGAGCTCACAGGTTCAGACTGGGTCACCAATAACATCATTTCAAAATGAAAAATCAGTCGGTGGTGTGTGCAATTGGTTTTGCTTTGTGAGAGACATTATGCTGAGATTATAGACTGTGAAAGAAATATGCACTTAATTTATAGCCTCTCAATATACCAAGGTAAAATGAAATAAATATTAATGAACACTTATACAATTTTAGGCTGTAAGCCAATGGTGTGTGTTTGGGCACTGAGCCAATGGCAGGTATTTGGAGAATAGCCAACACGTGTTTGGGAGCTTGAGGAAGAGGAAGCGTGATTGGTATTTCAGACTGTGCTTAGATACAGAGTGTCTGACACTTTTTAATGACTCTGAAGCGAATCCTACCTCCTGTAAAGAATCAACACGATCACATTGTAGGGACAGGGTGGCAGGTCTTTAAGCTTTTCTGTCTCTTGTGCCACTCATGACATGTTAGAGGAACAGGAGTGGAAGGCGAGCCTCTTTGCCGGAGGGAAGATTGAGGGTTTCTGTCTCTTGCATCATTTAGATCAAAAGGTTTTTTCTGGGGGGGGGGTGGGGGGGGGGGGCGTTTCATATGCATCTCAGACGGAAAACGGCATGAAACTGGAAGCCACTTAGAAATGTTCTGTAACTCCATGCAAGCACTGGCACAGATTTCAGAGTTTGCCCTGTCCACTTCAGCCTTCTGTGGGGTCATTTTCCTTTTGTGCCTGGGCCTCCACATGCTGTGTGTAAGAGCAAGAAGGAATCATGTGAGTCTTCTGCCCAATCAGGCAGTGATCAACACAGTGTGACCTTATATGGACACCAGCTCTCTCCTGCTGTGTGTGTGTGTGTGTGTGTGCGTGCGTGCGTGTGTGTTCGTGTGTGTGTGTGTGTGTGCGTGTGTGTGTGCGTGTGTGTGTGCGTGTGTGCGTGCGTGTGTGTGTGCATGTGTGTGTGTGCGTGCGTGTGCGTATGTGCGCGTGTGCATCCATGTGTGCATACGTGTGCGTGTGTGCGTGTGCATGTGCGTGTGTGTGTGTGTGCGTCCGTGTGTGCATGCGTGTGTGCATGTGTGTGTGTGCGTGTGCGTATGTGTGTGCTTGCGTGTGTGCGTATGTGTGTGTGTGCGTGTGCATGTGTGCATGTGTGTGTGCCTGCGTGTGTGCATGTGTGTGCGTGCATGTGTGCGTGTGTGCGTGTGCATCCGTGTGCGCGTGTGTGTGCGCGTGTGCATGTGTGCATGTGCGTGTGTGCGTGTGTGTGCGTGTGCATGTGTGCGTATGTGTGTGTGTGCATGTGTTTGACAGTGGGGCTATTTTCATTGACCATCACAATTGTCATTGTTTAACAGTATTTGCTGTTCATCATGTCATTCTTCTCTCTTCTTTATAAATGTCGCTGCAGTGCGACATAGCTCAGGAGGTAAGAGCGGTTGTCTGGCAGTCGGAGGGTTGCCGGTTTGATCCCCGCCCTGGGCATGTCGTAGTGTCCCTGAGCAAGACACCTAACTCCTAACTGCTCTGGTGAATGCGAGGCATCAAATGTAAAGCGCTATATAAATGTAGTCCATTTACCATTTACCATGCTATGACAATGGAAGGATCGGCCTGCAGCTAGCTGGATCTGCGTTGGTCAATCTGGGTAGCTAGCTGACAGGTTAGCAATAACAAAGCTCGATACTCAGGTAGATCCATTCAGACATAAGGTGCGGAATGCTATTCATGAAATTGATATTCAGATTTTCATATCCATATTTCATATTCCCCCCCCCCCTCCCCCCCCCAGCCCACCCCCCAAAAAAACAGCTGATGCAAATCAAGTACCTGTGTCGCCACACCACAGCTCCAATGGTGTATTTGTTTTGCAAAACATTGCATTTTGGCCTCAGGTTATATTTTATGTGTGGGGGTCAAGGTAAAACTTCTCTGCTGTATTCATTTATAATTGAGGATGTGCTCAACTTAGTTGTCTGAGCACAATTATTTGTTTTAACTCAAAAGTAGGTCATGTTTCAGGTTGTAAAACAAAGTAAAATGACAGGTTTGTTTGCAACATTTTTTACAAGTTGAGAAAAAACTGATTTATTCTGATACAGAAATAACGGTGCTGGAATAGTAATGACTAAAAAAAGAAACCATTGTGCTACAGACTAGATTGGCTTAATGACGAGCAAATGGACCACTCAGTTCATAGAATTGTACCATTTCAAATAAATGATTTTTATTGAGTAACATGGTTATTGGAGCTATATGGACTGCATTTATATAGCGCTTTTATCCAAAGCGCTTTACAATTGATGCTTCTCATTCGCCAGAGCAGTTAGGGGTTAGGTGTCTTGCTCAAGGACACTTCAACATGCCCAGGGCGGGGTTTGAACCAGCAACCCTCCGACTGCCAGACAATCGGTCTTACCTCCTGAGCTACGTCGCCCTATATAAATAGTTATCTCTGTGCAATGAAATGGCCAACTTAAATGACAGCAGAAATGAAATTACAGGGGCAGGCTTTGTCATCAAACAATTCCAGCTTGTATTGACAAATAGTGTCTGTCTCTGTTAACCCATAGAAGATCTGTGCTCTTGTACATTTAGTGATGTTTTCCTCTTGCAATTGTGGCAGCTGCCATTGACATTTTACGCTTTTCTTGGCTTTAAATGGACCGAACCGCACTGCTGCCCTGTTTCAGACCAAACCACACAGCTGCCCTGTTTCAGACTGAACCACACAGCTGCCCTGTTTCAGACCGAACCACACTGCTGCCCTGTTTCAGACTGAACCACACAGCTGCCCTGTTTCAGACCGAACCACACTGCTGCCCTGTTTCAGACTGAACCACACAGCTGCCCTGTTTCAGACCGAACCACACAGCTGCCCTGTTTCAGACTGAACCACACAGCTGCCCTGTTTCAGACCGAACCACACAGCTGCCCTGTATCAGACCGAACCACACAGCTGCCCTGTTTCAGACTGAACCACACAGCTGCCCTGTTTCAGACCGAACCACACTGCTGCCCTGTTTCAGACCAAACCACACTGCTGCCCTGTTTCAGACCAAACCACACTGCTGCCCTGTTTCAGACCAAACCGCACTGCTGCCCTGTTTCAGACCAAACCACACAGCTGCCCTGTTTCAGACCGAACCGCACTGCTGCCCTGTTTCAGACCAAACCACACTGCTGCCCTGTTTCAGACAAAACCACACTGCTGCCCTGTTTCAGACCGAACCGCACTGCTGCCCTGTTTCAGACCAAACCACAGCTGCCCTGTTTCAGACCAAACCACACAGCTGCCCTGTTTCAGACTGAACCACACAGCTGCCCTGTTTCAGACTGAACCACACTGCTGCCCTGTTTCAGACCAAACCACACAGCTGCCCTGTTTCAGACCGAACCGCACTGCTGCCCTGTTTCAGACCAAACCACAGCTGCCCTGTTTCAGACCGAACCGCACTGCTGCCCTGTTTCAGACCAAACCACACTGCTGCCCTGTTTCAGACAAAACCACACTGCTGCCCTGTTTCAGACCGAACCGCACTGCTGCCCTGTTTCAGACCAAACCACAGCTGCCCTGTTTCAGACCAAACCACACAGCTGCCCTGTTTCAGACTGAACCACACAGCTGCCCTGTTTCAGACTGAACCACACTGCTGCCCTGTTTCAGACCAAACCACAGCTGCCCTGTTTCAGACCAAACCACACAGCTGCCCTGTTTCAGACTGAACCACACAGCTGCCCTGTTTCAGACCAAACCACACTGCTGCCCTGTTTCAGACCAAACCACACAGCTGCCCTGTTTCAGACCGAACCGTACTGCTGCCCTGTTTCAGACTGAACCACACTGCTGCCCTGTTTCAGACCGAACCGCACTGCTGCCCTGTTTCAGACCAAACCACACTGCTGCCCTGTTTCAGACCAAACCACACAGCTGCCCTGTTTCAGACCAAACCACACTGCTGCCCTGTTTCAGACCGAACCACACTGCTGCCCTGTTTCAGACCGAACCACGCAGCTGCCCTGTTTCAGACCAAACCACACAGCTGCCCTGTTTCAGACCAAACCACACTGCTGCCCTGTTTCAGACCAAACCACACTGCTGCCCTGTTTCAGACCAAACCACACTGCTGCCCTGTTTCAGACCATCATGCAGGCTTAATGTGAGCAGGAACTTTGCAGTCCTTTTCGAGTTAGTGTACTGCCTAACAAGCTTAATGTGTGCATTATATACAATTATGCTACACCTGACACCAGTTTACAAGCCAACAGCATTGCTGGCATAGGCATGGCCATGACACTGCTGTAAACTCAGGGCAGCTCATGGAATGCTAAATGAATGTGTTCATCTGCAGAGCTGGGAACAGTTTGTGTAGCTGAAAGCACGTCTGGCTTTGGTTAATATGGCTAGTTGAGATCTCTTGTGAGGCCTGCAGTCAGGATGATTCATTTTGAGTGTCAGAGAGCTCTCCATCTAGTCTCTCCAGAGTAGACTGGGGTGTAATCAGGAGAATGTGTCCAAAATCTGCCCCTCACAGGTAACAGGAGATTTATGGTGTGTTTAAAAACACAGCAGCTTTTCAGCAAGTAGTTTGATTAAACAAAGCCCTCCCTGCTGTGCTATGTTAATGCATTTATGGAACTGAGTGATTAAGAGCAGTATTCCTTTCTGTTCCTGCAATATTCAGCCATTAAGAGCAGCATTCCTTCCTGTTCCTGTGGGGTTTGGCCATTAAGAGCAGCATTCCTTCCTGTTACTGCAATATTCAGCAATTAAGAGCAGCATTCCTCCCTGTTCCTGTGGGATTTGGCCATTAAGAGCAGCATTCCTTCCTGTTACTGCAATATTTAGCCATTAAGAACAGCATTCCTTCCTGTTCCTGCAATATTCAGCCATTAAGAGCAGCATTCCTTCCTGTTCCTGCAATATTCAGCCATTAAGAGCAGCATTCCTTCCTGTTCCTGTGGGATTTGGCCGTTAAGAGCAGCATTCCTTCCTGTTCCTGTGGGATTTGGCTGTTAAGAGCAGCATTCCTTCCTGTTCCTGCAATATTCAGCCATTAAGAGCAGAATTCCTTCCTGTTCCTGCAATATTCAGCCATTAAGAGCAGCATTCCTTCCTGTTCCTGTGGGATTTGGCCATTAAGAGCAGCATTCCTTCCTGTTACTGCAATATTCAGCAATTAAGAGCAGCATTCCTCCCTGTTCCTGTGGGATTTGGCCATTAAGAGCAGTATTCCTTCCTGTTCCTGTGGGATTCAGCTATTAAGACCAGCATTCGTTCCTGTCCATGTGATATTAGATTTTTTCTTGATGTGTGGAAGGGGTGGGATGGGCCCCATGGTCTGGTATTTGTTAAGGCTGTTCCAGTATGTGGATGGGCCCCATTGTCTGATATCTGTTAAGGCTGTTCCAGTGTGTGGATGGGCCCCATTGTCTGGTATCTGTTAAGGCTGTTCCAGTGTGTGGATGGGCCCCATTGTCTGGTATCTGTTAAGGCTGTTCCAGTGTGTGGATGGGCCCCGTGGTCTGGTATCTGTTAAGGCTGTTCCAGTGTGTGGATGGGCCCCACATCCTGTGGGATGTGTAGGGGTAATTTATCCTCTGTCCCCTAGAGGTGTAGCTATTAGCGGCAGTTTAATACCCTGTCCCTTTTGGGGAGGGGGGTGTTGTAGTGAATAATTTGGATAATTTCTTTTTGTAGGAGTTTTCTTTGCCTGTTTGAAGGTTTGGGTCAGATCTTGTTGCTAGACTGATGCTGTTACTGAAACACGTTTGCCCATTTCTATTTTTGTGTTTGGATTAGATTCTGTGGTGAATCAATTTGATTCGATATTGCTTTGTTTCATGCTTTTCATCATCAATTGCATTCGATTCATATTCTTTCACAGAGCCTGTCCTTCTCTTGCACAGAGCCTTTCCTTCTCTTTCACAGGCCCTGTTACTCTCCCATTGGAAGCAGATACTAGGTCTTGGCAGCCCCCAGTTGGGAGTGTCTCTGGAGTCTTCTAGTCTTTCACTTCCCCTTGAGCCCAATAGAGGGTGCTGTATTCACAGCACAGCCGCTGAGTTCGATGGGGAAACATGGGAGGATTCCCTGTTGACATATCTCATTTTTGGGCATGCGTGTGTGCCTGCGCATAGGCTTGCATGAGTCTGTGAGCTCTTGTTGGTGTGTATTCATATGTAAACGCAGACCAGCATTGTAGACCTGTGTATGTTTACCCGTGTGTTGCAATGTGTACACTGGAGGGAAGGTTAGCTGTGTGCCTTGTATATACAACATGTGCCTAAATGATTACTGTTGTAAAATAGCACTTTGTCTGAACTCTTGAAAGCTGGTAAATCCCTCCTCCAGCACCTCTCTGTCTCTCCTGTTGCTTCATTGGCCCACTCGCCATCTGTTCATTACTCTCCTCCAACCCACCGCTGTGCTGCAGTGCTGCCATGGAGACAGCCTCCCGCCATCTCACTCCCCCACCTAACACACCTGATTCACCTGATTCACCTAAAACACTTGACTCACCTAACTCACCTCACTCACCCAACTCATTTAACACACCTAACTCACCTGACTCACCTAACTCACCTAACACACCTAACACACATAACTCACCTAACTCATTTAACACACCTAACTCACCTAACACACCTAACACACCTAACACACCTAACTCACCGAACACACCTAACTCACCTCACTCACCCAACTTATTTAACACACCTAACACACCTGATTCACCTAAAAAACATAACTCACCTAACTCACCTAACTCATTTAACACACCTAGCACACCTAACTCACCTAACTCATTTAACACACTTAACACACCTAACTCACCTGACACACCTAACTCATTTAACAAACCTAACTCACTTAACATATCTAATTCACCTAACTCACCTAACACACCTGACACACCTAACTCACTTAACACACCTAACTCATTTAACACGCTTAACACACCTAACTCACCTAACACACCTAACTCACCTAACTCACTTAACACACCTAAATCACCTGACTCACCTAACACACCTAACAAACCAAACACACCTATCTCACTTAACACACTTAATGCACCTAACTCATTTAACACACCTAACTCACCTGACTAATCTAACACACCTAACAAACCAAACACACCTATCTCACTTAACACACTTAACGCACCTAACTCATTTAACACACCTAACTCACCTGACTAATCTAACTCACCTAACAAACCTAACTCACTTAACATATCTAACTCACCTAACACACCAAACACACCTAACTCACTTCACACACCTAACTCATTTAATACACCTAACTCACCTGACTAACCTAACTCACCTAACACACCTAACTCATTTAACACATCTAACTTACCTAACTCATTTAACACACCTAACTCACCTGACTCACTTAACTCACCTAACTCACCTGACTCACCTAACTCACCTAACACACCTAACTCATTTAATACACCTAACTCACCTGACTCACCTAACACACCTGACTCACCTAACTCATTTAACACACCTAACTCACCTAACACACCTAACTCACCTGACTCACCTGACTCACCTGACTCACCTGACTCACCTGACACACCTAACTCACTTAACACACCTAACTCACCTGATTCATCTGACTCACCTCACACACCTAACTCACTTAACACACCTAACGCATTTAACACATCTAACACACCTAATTCACTTAACACACCTAACTCACCTTACTCACTTAACTTACTTAACACACCTAACTCACATAAATCACTTAACACACCTAACTCATCTGACTCGTATGCTTGTTCAACTGGTCAACTATAAAAAGTAATATTTTTCCCTTTCTGGATATTCCTCTTTCTCTCTCTGTTTATCCCTCTCTCAGATTATTCTTCTATCTCTCTCTATTTATCCTTCTCTTTCCGTTTGTTCCTCTATCAGTACAGTAGAGGTATAGTCTGTGTGCACCTTTATTCTGAATGAGGGGCTCCAGTACAGTAGAGCTATAGACTGTGTGCACCTTTATTCTGAATGAGGGAGAGGTGCTTGCTTTTAGCCCTTGGCAGGTTAAGTGGCTGTTGATCACACACATTAAACTGGCATGTGCAGGTGTCACAGAGACACAGCCGAGGAGCTGAGTGTGGGACATGCGTATGTGAAGGTGGTTTCTGCTCCTCTTCCTCTTAAGAAGGCCGAGCCTGTTAAAGGCAAAGCCCATTACAGGCCTTCACAATGCAGCGCCTTAGCCTCACAGTCATAACAGCTCTGGAGAAGCTTTCCGCACCAGCAGGTCATTCATGTGTCCAGTTCAGTTCTGAAAGCAACATTTTCCCCTCTCAACTAATCTGACACAGTTGCCAAGGAAACCAGGCTGGGAGATGGAGGGGAGGAAGGCTGTTTATATATTCAGAAAGCTCCAGGGACTGCAGGCTTCAGAAGATTAGCAGGAGGTAGATCTGGGCTCTCTTCTCCAAATGAATGTGTGATAGTGTAAAGAATACAAACCTAATTTATTTGTAGAATAATAATTTATTTCACTGAATGATGTGAAAAGAGTGAAGCCGGGCCATTAGAAAGCAGACTTGGCTTCATTTATTTTCTGAAAATATGTACAATATCATATTTTATCAACATTGCAACTCATAATGGTCTATAAACCATTCCTCAGGTACAGATAAACAGAAGAAAATGTCCTGAATGTAAATGCTTCTCACTGCCTGTGTGGAGCAGATACAATATTAAACCAGACAAGAAGTGAGTTCCAGATTGCAATGAGGAAAAAAAGAATGATGATGAGAATATTTAAATAAAGAAAAACTTTCCAAGATAAACTTCCATTGTCCAGTAGAGATCTTGAATGACAGAATCCTGTCTGCAACAGGTGTTCTGACAGAGCGGGATTTCGGGCTTTCACCTGCTGGATCTTCATGCTGTTTAGCAGTAAATGTCTCTCTTAACACTCAGTCTCCCAAAAGGTCTTAAATACAGTTTTACAGTCCTTGGACTAATCTGAACAGAGCATTTTACTGGGGTATAGATAGGACCACATAACTTTAAAATATCCTTGCAGTATCAGAAATATATGACTGTCTTTAAGTCTTTAATGGAAAGAAATCATTTTGAAACTTACAAAAATACTGATTTCAGATAAGATGTTAAACCAAATTTTGCCCATTAATTAATTTTTCTACTCTATTAATTATTTAACACTATTAGGTGATATCAGAACAACAATACAGCATTAATTTGAAGCAGTATTAGTTGTAGTGTACTGTACCCTGTTGAAAAATATGCAGTCATTCTGTCTATTGAAACACAAAATGGCTGAGAGATGTTTAACAGTGTTATGTCAGTAAGTTTTGCTGTGTAGTACACATTCCAATGCTTTAAAACATACATACATTACACTATATGACCAAAAGTATCCAGACATAGGCACTTAAATACAATGCACACAGAGCCGAGTGAAAGCTTGCAGTGCTCAGCCAAATATAAATTTCATTGTGATTAGATGTATGATTTATGAAATTTGTGGCTAAAAATGTGAAGTTTGATTGTTGTGTTTGACATGAATATAGAAGAACATGCTAAAGTGCATTTTTTTTTAAAATGTCATATTGCAAGACTGGAACTGCATATTCATAGTATGCCTTATAATGTATTTATTTCTTGTTCTCAAGTGCAGTGATAGTTTATACGCAGAAATGTTTATGTTCAGTGAGGATTTATGTGTCGTGATTGTGTAGTGATGGTTTAAATGTCAGGATGGTATAAGTGCAGTGATTGTTTAAGTGTAGTGGCTGTGTGCAGTGATGGTGTGTAGGGATGGTGTACAGTGATGGTTTATGTGAAATGATGGTGTACAGTGACGGTTTTTGTGTAGTGGTTGTGTGCAGTGATGGTGCGTAGTGGTTGTATACAGTGATGGTTTAAGTGTAGTGATGGTGTACAGTGATGGTTTATGTGTAGTGGTTGTGTGCAGTGGTGGTGCGTAGTGGTTGTGTACAGTGATGGTTTAAGTGTAGTGATGGTGTACAGTGATAGTTTAAGTGCAGTGATGGTGTACAGTGATGGTTTAAGTGTAGTGATGGTGTGCAGTGATGGTGTGTAGTGGTTGTGTGCAGTGATGATTTAAGTGTAGTGATGGTGTACAGTGATGGTTTAAGTGTAGTGATGGTGTGCAGTGATTATTTAAGTGTAGTGATGGTGTGCAGTGATGGTGTGTAGTGGTTGTGTGCAGTGATGATTTAAGTGTAGTGATGGTGTACAGTGATGGTTTAAGTGTAGTGATGGTGTGCAGTGATGATTTAAGTGTAGTGATGGTGTGCAGTGATGATTTAAGTGTAGTTATGGTGTGCAGTGATGATTTAATGTAGGGATGCTGACCTGCCAGGGTTGAGTGTGGTCAGGAGTCCCAGCACATAACTGAGCACAGACTGCCTTGGCAGGGAGGGTTCCAGTCAGCAGTCCTGTGCTAAGAAAGTACCCTCATCCAGGGTATCTGACAGCTAACATGGTTATGATACAGATTTGCTCCTGGATATCCATGGAAGCCAGCTGTGGTACGCTGCTTCCAGAATGACCCGGGCATTGTTTCAGACTCTTATTCCGTTTCTCTGTGAAGGGTATGGGTTGCTATGAGCAGATAATAGTTTGTGTATTGTTCATGTATATCACAGTGTGCTGTACTACCTTTCCCAGCATGCATCTTGCTCAGTTCTACTTTTCCCAGCATGCAGTAGTCAGTGCACTAGTTGTCCTTATTTTCCTGTCTGAATATTGTGTGATGTTTCTAAGGCACTTGTATACCCTCTGTGGGTTGCAGGTAATTATCTCAGCAGGTAGCTGTAGCTATAAGGTGTTGAGTGTTTAACCGCCTGACCTCTCTGCCTGCTGCAGTGCAGGATGTGATGCCTGTCCCATAATAATGGGGTCTTTCTCCCCAGCAGAGCTAGAGCCCAATTTATAGCTCTGGTAAGGATCATATGTCATTGGACTCTGTTCCTATTATATGCATATTTGAATACTTAATTTATTTTCAAATCAAATTTAATCAAAGTTTGTGTCATACATACAGCAAAAAGCAAATTTCAGCTAGTAATGAAATGCTTAGTCTATGACTGACCCTAGGACTCTAGTTTAATGATCTTGGAAAATGGTCTGAAATGCAATGTGTAAGTGCATTTACGATGTGGCGAGATTCACTGTTGCCAGTTGAACTGTAGATAGCTTGAATACAAAGTATGGTGCAACGTTCAAAAGGGCTGAACTTAGTGGCTTAAATAATGAATATGTGTGTCTTGGACGTAACGTAATAAGTAAATGAATCAATCCGTGTCATCTTAATGGTCACTATAATTTTAAAAAGTGAAGAACAAAGCACAGGGTTAAAAACATATCGAGTTGTTAAGCATCAAGCATAGTTAATTCCCAGGACCTTGACAAACATTGCAATTCATTAAGGTGATTTAAAATATCCAAATAAATGCAATATTCGCTGGACAGTTCTGCCAGCTGATTCCTCCTTGCCTGTGCTGCTGGTGAATCTTGTTTCACTAATTGGCATCAGCACATGCAGGTCACCATCACGCCTTCTAAAGTCCTGTAATGTGTTTTCATTTATCTCCCAGTATTAGCATGGTACTATGAGCGGGTGTGTGTTAGCATGACACTATGCGTGGGTGAGTATTAGCATGGTACTATGAGCGGGTGAGTATTAGCATGGTACTATGAGCGGGTGAGTATTAGCATGGTACTATCAGCGGGTGAGTATTAGCATGGTACTATGAGCGGGTGAGTATTAGCATGGTACTATGAGCGGGTGAGTGTTACCATGGTACTATGAGCGGGTGTGTGTTAGCATGACACTATGCGTGGGTGAGTATTAGCATGGTACTATGAGCGGGTGAGTATTAGCATGGTACTATGAGTGGGTGAGTATTAGCATGGTATTATGAGCGGGTGAGTATTAGCATGGTACAATGAGGGGGTGAGTATTAGCATGGTACTATGAGGGGGTGAGTATTAGCATGGTACTATGAGCGGGTGAGTATTAGCATGGTACTATGAGCGGGTGAGTGTTAGCATGGTACTATGAGTGGGTGAGTGTTAGCATGGTACAGCACTGCAGCCCTGTAACACTGCAGCCCTGTTAAGCTTCTCACTCTTCTACCCAGAACATGCTCTCTCTGCATGGCCCTGCATGATCCTGTCACGCATTAGACACTTCAGCCAGAGATGTAGGAGTTTGATAAAGAGAATGAAAAGATGAAAAATACAGTATATCTGCAGGAAATGTATGCGAACCCACTTTTTGATTCCCATTATTCAAAGGACCTTATTACATATGTGCTTTAATGATATGCTGAGGGTAGAGTCTCTTCCTGTGTTACTGTGATATTTGAGTTTTAAATCTGTCAAAATGTAATGTTCAGCTTCAGCCGTGATCCACATATAATCCTTTATAAGATTTTAATACCTGTCAGATCCCTCCTTAGTCTGGCTAAAGATGCAGCTCTTTATCTCTCTGATCAGGCGTCAGTGCTGTTGTACTTCACTTTCCCTCCTAACCCTAACCCTTCTCCTCCAGAGCACTTATGACATTTGTGAGCTTTCCAGTGAAGCGGTCAGCAGTCCATTTGATAAAGCAGTTAGTATGGTTCAGTGGTTATAAAGGGGGCAGTGTAGTGAAGTGGTCAGTCTCATAAAGAAGTCAGTAAAGTGGTTATATCGGGTCAGTGTAATGAAGTTGTCAGCCTCATAAAGCAGTCAAAGTGGTTATAAAGTGGTCAGTGTAGTGAAGTTGTTAGTCTCATAAAGCAGTCAAAGTGGTTATAAGTGGTCAGTGTAGTGAAGAGGTTATGGGGGGTGACATAGCTCAGGAGGTAAGACCGATTGTCTGGCAGTCGGAGGGTTGCCGGTTCAAACCCCGCCCTGGGCGTGTCGAAGTGTCCTTGAGCAAGACACCTAACCCCTAACTGTTCAGGTGAATGAGAGGCATCAATTGTAAAGCGCTTTGGATAAAAGCGCTATATAAATGCAGTCCATTTACCATATTAAGGGATCAGTGTAATGAAGTGGCCAGTCTCATAAAGCAGTCAGTAAAGTGGTTATTAGGGGTCAGTATAGTGAAATGGTTATAAAGTGGTCAGTGTAATGAAGTTGTTAGTCTCATAAAGTGGTTATAAAGTTGTAAGTGCAGTATAGAGGTCCATATGGTAAACTGGTCAGTAAGATACAACATTTGGAATGGTATTGTAGTTATAAAGCAATCAGTGAGGTAAAAATTCTGTGTTGGGCTGGCCAGTAGTCCCCGATGTTTTATTAGTGTCTTTGTGGCTGCTTTCAGAAAATGCACATCTGTGTGAAAATTCACATCTGTGTGAAAAGATACATCTGTGTAAAAACAAAAATGGAGAATCCACAATCCATCTTCCTTTCATTCCTCAGCAGCAACAGGAACAGGCTTATGAGTTTCCATGGCAACCAATGCCGGAGTGTTAAGGAAGGGGGGGGGGGGAGATTCTTTAGAGACAGCCCCATGTGCAATGTCTGAAATATCTGTCAGTCTCTAATACAGTCATTTGAATCCTCAGGTGGATTCAGCATTTTTGGGCTGTTTGTTCAGAGAAACTGATCATTCACCGGTAATATTTATTTAACTATATGCTCAACATGCAAAAAATTTCAGACTACTCAGACTAACTATAACCCACCGGACTACTTAGACTAACCCAACTCACCAGCCTACTCAGACAAACCTATCCCAACCTACTCAGACCAATCTAACCCACCAGCCTACTCAGACCAATCTAACCCACCAGCCTACTCAGACTAACCTAACCCATCAGGCTACTCAGACTAACCTAACCCACCAGCCTACTCAGACTAATCTAACCCACCAGCCTACTCAGCCTAACCTAACCCATCAGGCTACTCAGACTAACCTAACCCACCAGCCTACTCAGACAAACCTAACCCAACCTACTCAGACCAATCTAACCCACCAGCCTACTCAGACTAACCTAACCCATCAGGCTACTCAGACTAACCTAACCCACCAGCCTACTCAGACTAATCTAACCCACCAGCCTACTCAGACTAACCTAACCCACCAGCCTACTCAGACTAACCTAACCCACAAGCCTACTCAGACTAATCTAACCCACCAGCCTACTCAGACTAATCTAACCCACCAGCCTACTCAGACTAATCGAACCCACCAGCCTACTCAGACTAACCTAACCCACCAGCCTACTCAGACTAACCTAACCCACCAGCCTACTCAGACTAATCTAACCCACAAGCCTACTCAGACTAATCTAACCCACCAGCCTACTCAGACTAATCTAACCCACCAGCCTACTCAGACTAATCTAACCCACCAGCCTACTCAGACTAACCTAACCCACCAGCCTACTCAGACTAATCTAACCCACAAGCCTACTCAGACTAATCTCACCCACCAGCCTACTCAGCCTAACCTAACCCACCAGCCTACTCAGCCTAATCTAACCCACCAGCCTACTCAGCCTAATCTAACCCACCAGCCTACTCAGCCTAACCTAACCCACCAGCCTACTCAGACTAACCTAACCCACCAGCCTACTCAGACTAATCTAACCCACCAGCCTACTCAGACTAATCTAACCCACCAGCCTACAGAGCCTAACCTAACCCACCAGCCTACTCAGACTAACCTAACCCACCAGCTTACTTCTGTGAGTCCAGACTCACCTCTCTCTGTGCTCCCATACATTTGTGAGTCCAGTCTCACCTCTCTCTGTGCTTCCATTTGTCTGTGAGTCTATTTTCACCTCCCTGTGCTCGCAAACATCTGTGAGTCCAGTCTCACCTCTCTTCTGCCTTTGTGCTGACCTGTGCTGGTCACAGGTAGGAACTCCTGCCTCATTGATACGACCTCAGGTCTGTGTCTGTGTCTGAGCAGAAGAGGAGGTTAGTTGAGCACTGAAAAGGGATTTAATGGATCTGTGCTCCTTTTCCCCTGACTTTCCCCTGGTAACCATTTGGAGCATGGAGTCACACTGAGTCTGTAGCTCAGCACAGACTGATTGTTCGAGTGTGGAGTCACCCTGAGTCTGTAGCTCAGCACAGACTGATTGTTGGAGTGTGGAATTGCACTGAGTCTGTACCTCAGCACAGACTGATTGCTGGAGTGTGGAATTGCACTGAGTCTGTAGCTCAGCACAGACTGATTGTTAGAGTGTGGAGTCATGCCGAGTCTGTAGCTCAGCACAGACTGATTGTTGGAGTGTGGAGTCATGCTGAGTCTGTAGCTCAGCACAGACTGATTGTTGGAGTGTGGAGTCGCACTGAGTCTGTAGCTCAGCACAGACTGATTGTTGCTGTGTGGAATTGCACTGAGTCTGTAGCTCAGCACAGACTGATTGTTGGAGTGTGGAGTCATGCCGAGTCTGTAGCTCAGCACAGACTTATTTTTGGCCACAAGTCTCATCCATGTATTGACTTTCCATTACCATACAATGAGCTCAATTTAGAATTGTGTATATTTCAAATAATTTCAGTTTTACTTTAAAAAGAATTTTCATTAATTCAGGTCTAGCCGGTTTAAGAAATGTAATTCTAGACCAGATTTTTCTATCGCACATATGTTAATCGATGGAAATGTTCATTGAAAGTATTCTGAATTTGGGATGTTTTTAGCTTGACCATGCTTCTAACATAAGTGTTTTGCTGAGAAAGCATTGAGAAGGAATGCAATTAGCTTAGAGGTGACATGAGAGGCCCTGGAACAGGCAGCTCTACCACAGCAGCTGGGATCACTGGGTTAATGTGCATGTGTATATGGTTTCAGCAAATGAGCAGACATAATTACTTTTTCAATATGCGCAACAGCCACATACTAATTCAGCTTCAGTAGCTCACAGAGGTACACATGTATTTGTACCACGATTACTTTATTAATCTCTTAGCAGTGATCTCTCTCTGATGAGTTACAGAGGTTATTATACTAGGAATAAATAATGGAATAAAGAATACATTATGAACACAGTAATCATAATTGTATTATTATTAGTAATAATAATAATAATAATAATGTGGCTAATTATCATTCAGGTTCATGCTTTAGAAATAGTGCTCTCAGATCTTCTTCACAGTTCTGTTAAATCAAAACAATTGGGTCATCGGTGTGTATTAGGCTCGTGGATATCCCCATGGAAGAGATGTGATGCAAGTCTGTGAGTCTGTTTCTATAGAGACGAGAGTCCATGCAAGTCTGCTTCGATAGAGATGTGAGTCTGTGTGTCTGTTTCTATAGAGACCTGAGTCTACGTGAGGCTGTGAGACTGTGCTTTATGTTGAAAATGAGTCTGTTTGAGTCTCTTTCTCTAGCGACTCTGTTCCTTCTGAACACTGTGTTAATTAAAGCAGTTATTCTGAACATTGAACATGGTTTCATCTGTTAGAATTATTCTGAACACTGTTCCCTGTGTTAATTAGAGCAGTGAATCTGAACAATGTTTCCTGTGTTAATTAGGGCAGTGAATCTGAACACTGTTTCCCTGTGTTAATTAGAGCAGTGAATCTGAACACTGTTTCCCTGTGTTAATTAGAGCAGTGAATCTGAACACTGTTTCCTGTGTTAATTAGGGCAGTGAATCTGAACACTGTTTCCCTGTGTTAATTAGAGCAGTGAATCTGAACACTGTTTCCCTGTGTTAATTAGAGCAGTGAATCTGAACACTTCCCTGAGTTAATTATGGCAGTGAATCTGA
Organism: Anguilla anguilla; assembly: GCF_013347855.1. Lineage (NCBI taxonomy): Eukaryota > Metazoa > Chordata > Actinopteri > Anguilliformes > Anguillidae > Anguilla > Anguilla anguilla. Next base: position 55,192,760 of record NC_049209.1, read on the forward strand.
ACACTGTTCCCTGTGTTAATTACGGCAGTGAATCTGAATACTGTTCCCTGTGTTAATTAGAGCAGTGAATCTGAACACTGTTTCCCTGTGTTAATTAGGGCAGTGAATCTGAACACTGTTCCCTGTGTTAATTAGAGCAGTGAATCTGAACACTGTTCCCTGTGTTAATTAGAGCAGTGAATCTGAACACTGTTCCCTGTGTTAATTAGGGCAGTGAATCTGAACACTGTTTCCCTGTGTTAATTAGAGCAGTGAATCTGAGCACCCTGTTCCCTGTGTTAATTAGCGCAGTGAATCTGAGCACCCTGTTTCCTGTGTTAATTAGAGCAGTCAATCTGAAGTCTCCTGCTCAGGTAGCAGCAGATAGTGGGGACAGACCTATCTAATGGCTGTGTTCTGTTTACAAGATTTCATCTGCATAACCACGGCAATGGTTGTCATGGTTACTCTGGCTAAATTTTCTTCAATGGCTCTTTTCTATTGTTCGTTTCTGCTTTGCTCTTTTTGAGGGTGGGACCTTTTGTGTTCCAGTGTTTCCCTGCTGTGCCTGAAGTGAAGCAGGAGATTTACCGTTTAATTGTAAACCAATGGCATCGGTGGAGCACCTTTTACATACGTTTACAAACATGACAGAGCAGTTAGTATAATAATAATAATGATAAAAATACTAATAAGAAGAAGAATAATAAAACATTGAATTTCACCCCTCATACAGTACAAAACAAAGTAATGAATAAAAGCACATTTAATTTTTTAAATGAAGTATCCAAAACAGAAGAGATTGATGATGAAAGGTACAATTTAAAAAATGAACTAAAAAGCAGATTAAAAAGGTAATTTTGAAGTTGAATCTTAATGGGTCACTAGATTCAGCCTGTGTGACCTGCTAAACAGCCCCCCCCCCCCCCCCAAGAGGTCACACAGGCTGAATATAAAGACCCCCCCCCCCCCCAGCATTACCAGCATTACCCTCAGACTCCACAGAGATGCCACAGAAAGCCAGCACAGAAAGATGCAGATTTCTGCTGTCTTATCTGTGCAGTCTATTGACATGATGAATGGCAGCTCCGCTCTAACATCAATAAACAGCAACACCACTTATCGCTCATCAGTCCTTATCTCCACGTTTGGGAGAAGGGGATTACCCTCCAGATTGTCTTTCCAATATAATGAAATACAATCCAATGTACTGCTGTGCAATATCTGCAGTTATTATAATTCTATATTCAGTACAACATAACCCAACAGACTAAGCTGCCCATTGCCAGCTCTCCTGTGCAGAATAACATTATTCTGCAATCTGATGAGCAGCCTCAGCAGATAGGATAAAAGCAATGAGGCCACAGCGTTTTGTGTCCACCACTGCCCCCCCCCTCCCCAAAAAACAATGAGGCCACAGCGTTTTGTGTCCACCACTGCCCCCCTTCCCCCCCCCCCCCCCCCCCCCCCCCCCCCCCCCCCCCCTCCCCCCAGCTTGGAAGAGTGGCACTTTGGCGGATCACCAACCCTTCTCACTCTTGGGTAAGGGATGTGGCTATGCTGAAAGAAAGCTTGGTTTGGGACATTATTAATTATCTCTGAATGCTGCACAGACAGAGTGGAATTAATCTGCAAGCATTCTGGGAGTTTTCCAAAAACAAGATTCCAGACAATCACAGCTAATTACCTGCAACGATCCACACCTGCTGTTTTAGGTAATCAAACACGCCTGCTCTCTTCCATGTTCCTTCCCCCACCTCCACCCCCATCATATTCTCCATCCTGTCCTGATTGGGCACCCAGCAGGCCTCAGGGGATGACACTGATCAATCAGTCAAACTTTATTTATATAGTACTGTTCATGCATAAGATGCAAATAATGATCCCCATAATGCAGCCTTCTTCACGTTGTTCCATACCCCTTTAGTCTGGAGAATGGAAAGTGCACACTAAAGATCTGTAGATAGTTAGGATTGTGATTTACTGCAAATACGCCAGTCGAAATGTTGCATTTATGTATTCTAGATGCATTTGCACATCATATTGTGACTTTGACCAATCGCCAAAATTATTTGCACTAATCTCTTTAAGAATTTCTGGTTATATATAAAAAGTTATGACATTGCAGAATCTGTGATTCTAATTTTGAAAATTCAATAAAAACAGAAAACCAATAATACCATTGCTAGTTTGTTCCTGGTGACAACAATGACAATATGTTCTGATCGCCTGGTGAACACTATCGCCTATTTGTAAACCTGCTGTACTGATGACTGAGAATCTTTTGTTATTTTGTTGAGAATATTGATAATATTCCATCTAAGATATGTTGCCCTGTCAATTTAATTGAGATATCTGTCCCATAATCTCTATATTCGTTTTGGCCCATCTCATCGGAGGATCTCAGATATTGTGTCACACTTAAACCCCTCATCCAGTCAATTAGATATCATCCCTACTAGGCTTTTTAAAGATGTCATTGGGGCCATTGTAATTGGAGATATTTAGATTTACTTTCCATTTCTCTATGTTCCAGATTACATTAATGTGTAGTAGTGCCGCTTCTTGTTAAAAAGAATACCCCTGATGCATAAGTATACAGGACGATCGCAGAACTGGTATTTATTTAAAAAATATGAGGAAAAGTAATAACTAAACAACTGTTAACAGCCCTGGGCAATAATATTTTTGGGACTGTACTAGATTATTTCTCATTTCTCATAAAATTTTGTGTTGTGGTTGGTGATCATATGATACCCTCTGCTTCGATTACCTGTGGTGTTCCACAGGGGACCATATTGGGGCCAATTCTGTTTTCAGTATGCATGTTCCTGGCTAGAAATACCTGTACGAAATGAGTATTGTATCTTATTTGAACCTGTGTTTTGTAGTTGTCCATGACCATGAAATGCACTTTTGTACGTCGCTTTGCAGAAAGGCATCTGCCAAATAAATGTAATATAATGTAATGTTACCATTAGGCCATAATATCCAGCAACATGACATATCCTTCAACTGTTACGGAGGCCTTACCCAGCTGTACTGTCAGTCAGACCCTCTGATTTTAACAAGGTATCAGTTCTGCATGACTGTAAAGGCGATGTTCCTCCAGGTAAACCCAGAAAAACTAAAGTCCTTATTAAACCAGTAACCAGCCTCCAATATTAAGCTTTCTTCCTGAAATCATGGGGTTAGTTTTGATAGCAATCTCAATTTTGAACTATATTTAAATAAACTTGTCAACTTGTACTACTACCAGCTCCACACTCCACATGAAATTAGATTTGCTTTGTCTTGTGTGGATACTGACAAAATTTCACATGCTTTTATTTCCTTTAGATTATATTAATGCAATGCTTTATGTAACTACTGAAGTTGCCAAGCCATTGCCCAGCTCCAAGTTGTTCAAAATGTTTCAGTTAGCATGCTAACTAGAATAAACATGCGGTCATACATAACTCCAACTTTAGCTTCCCTACCCTGGCTGCCCATACATTTTAGAATTGATTTCAGAATGCCATTGATCACTTATAAAGCACTGCATGACTTGGCCCTGTGGCAGAGTGGGGTATAACCCTATATAATCATGCAGCCTTTCTCTGTCAGGAGGGTATAACCCTATATAATCATGCAGCCTCTCTCTGTCACTAGGATATAACCCTATAGAATCATGCAGCCTCTCTCTGTCAGGAGGGTATAACCCTATAGAATCACGGAGCCTATCTCTGTCAGTAGGATATATCTCTATAGAATCATGCAGCCTCTCTGTGTCAGGAGGGTATAACCCTATATAATCCTGCAGTCTCTCTCTGTCAGTGGGATATAACCCTATAGAATCATCCTGCCTCTCTCTGTCAGTAGGATATTACCCTATGGAATCATGCTGCCTCCACTTCTCCAAAACATTTTCTGTGCAATTGAAAAATAAAAGGTTTTTGACCCAGCAAAGGCTGTGGTATCAATAGTACTCTGTGAAGGAAAAGGAATTCTCATAAGCAGTGTTACAAAATGGCTAGTGAATGTGCCGTATTTGCAAAAATAGCATGCATGTTTTAGATAAATGTACTAATCATGCATAATATCGACCATATCAAAGTATTTCTGACGTGCAGCAGTTCAGCTGCTTCTGTGATTGCCATGGCTGATGGTGGAGCTGACCATACCTCACACCAGAACTACAGTGCATGGGAGAGGGACACTAAATACATGTGTCCTGCCAGCTCCAAATAGACCCAATATATTCAGTATGTACTGTTTCTAGGGGATGATGTTAAATGTTACATTTACTGTGAATTATCTGCTTTCTGCCTCTGGGTCTGCTTTTATCGTTCTCGTTGCGTTAGTGTTAATCAGTTTAACCTTCAGGGTCCAAGTTGAACTATGCGGTTGTTCCCTGCACTTGGACCGGTACTTCTCTCTAGGGTTTTCGTCATACTTCGTTCCTGGTTATGGTTATACACTTTGTTGTACGTCGCTCTGGATAAGAGCGTCTGCCAAATGCCTGTAATGTAATGTAATATTTTCCATGGTTGGGTTTTTGCACTGTAAACAAATGTTTATCTTGTAAATGAAAGCAATTAATCAGCAGAGCATGTGACCAGTGTGATTGTGTGCGTGTGTGCGTGCGAGTGTGTGTATGAGTGCTCGTGCTTGTTTGTGTGTGTGTGTGTGAGCGTGTGCATGTGTGTGTGTTTGAGTGATCGTGCTTGTTTGTGTGTGTTTGTGTGTGTATGAGTGCTTGTGCTTGTTTGTGTGTGTACGTGTGTGTTTGTGTGTGTGAGCGTGTGCGTGTGTGTGTGTTTGAGTGATCATGCTTGTTTGTGTGTGTTTGTGTGTGTTTGAGCGTGTGTGTGTGCATGTGTGTGTGTGTGAGCGTGAGCGTGTGCATGTGTGTGTGTGTTTGAGTGCTCATGCTTGTTTGTTTGTGTGTGAGCGTGTGCTCGTGCTTGTTTGTGTGCGTGTGTGTGTGCGCATGCGTGTGAGCGTGTGCATGTGTGTGTATGCGTGTGTATGAGTGCTCAGGCTTGTTTGTATGTGTGTGTGTGTATGTGAGCGTGTGTGTGTGTGTGTGTGTGTGTGTGAGCGTGTGCGTGTGTGTGTGTATGAGTGCTTGTGCTTGTTTGTGTGTGCGTGTGTGCGTGCGAGTGTGTGTATGAGTGCTCTTGCTTTTTTTGTGTGTGTGTGTATGTATGTGTGTGTGAGCATGTGCATGTGTGTGTGTGAGCATGTGCGTGTGTGAGCGTGTGTGTGTGTGTGTGTGTGTGAGCGTGTGTGTGTGTGTGTGCGCGTATGTGTGTGTGTATGTGTGTGTGTGTGAGCATGTGAGTGTGTGTGTGTGTGTGTGAGCGTGTGTATGAGTGCTTGTGCTTGTTTGTGTGTGTGTGTATGCGTGTGTATGTGTGTGTGTGTGTGTGAGAGCATGTGTGTGTGTGTGTGTGTGTGTGTGTGTATGAGTGCTTGTGCTTGTTTGTGTGTGTGCGTGTGTGTGTGTGTATGTGAGCGTGTGTGTGTGTGTGTGCATGTGGAGGGTGTGTGTGTGTGTGTGTGTGTGTATGAGTGCTTGTGCTTGTTTGTGTGTGTGCGTGTGTTTGTGTGTGTATGTGAGCGTGTGTGTGTGTGTGTGCATGTGGAGGGTGTGTCAGGTTTAGTTGTGTTTCCTGACCCGTGGACTGTGTGCAGTCGTGTCTTTGGGGAGTGAATCATGAGCTTATTCATCTTAATAAGTGCAGTAATTGTGCTAAAAGGAAGGTTGTGAGTAAAATTGTGGGCCTGTGACCTGGTGGACAGGTGTCTAATGGTATTATACACGTTTAATCTTCAAGCACAGGTCCTCCTCACCATGTGACCTTTATCTTTGAGGGACCGCTCTGTCAGAACACATTAATGTCTGCTCTTTTAAAGACGCTCATACACATAACCATGCTGAATGCAGAAAAACCTACAGGCTGGGCTCTACTTCGTGGCAGACAATTGCAAAGGTGGAGTACACATTTTTAAAGGGTTGGCTAACATGAGGATAGTGAGACTGCAGTTAACTGAAACAAAGTAAAGGTTAACTGCCATCACCATGGCAACTGGGCACATTGCGAGGGAGAAGCAGAATCCTCCCAAAGGCCTGGAGTGCTGTGGCTGCACTCAGCACTGTAACCAGGCAACAGGTACACCATCACACTAGCATACACTTGCTGCTTCAAATATTTTCTCTAATTGCTGAGTTATACAATATGACTGATTTCAAAAAGCTATACTTTTCATAATTAGAAAATATTTCCTGTCAGCGGAGCATATAGATAGCAGTTCTTTATGTTGTATAAAAAGGACCATCATTATTTTACATTGTTATATACTGTATGTATTCAAGCACTTCAGAATAAACATAAAGTTCTAGAAAACAGGGAGCAACACAAGAAATGACACCAGCGCCGCAATCAGGCTTTAACTTGTGTTACCCGTTATTGAAGAAAACTTAAATAATCTTACCAGGCTTTGAACTGTGTTATCCCTTACTGAAGAAACGTAAATAATCTTACCAGGCTTTGACCTGTGTTATCCCTTACTGAAGAAACGTAAATGATCTTACCAGGCTTTGACCTGTGTTATCCCTTACTGAAGAAACGTAAGTAATCTTACCAGGCTTTGACCTGTGTTATCCCTTACTGAAGAAACGTAAATAATCTTACCAGGCTTTGACCTGTGTTATCCCTTACTGAAGAAACGTAAGTAATCTTACCAGGCTTTGACCTGTGTTATGCCTTACTGAAGAAAACTTAAATAATCTTACCAGGCTTTGACCTGTGTTATCCCTTACTGAAGAAACGTAAATAATCTTACCAGGCTTTGACCTGTGTTATCCCTTACTGAAGAAAACGTAAGTAATCTTACCAGGCTTTGAACTGAGTTATCCCTTATTGAAGAAAACATAAGGAATCTTTAAAATGTTGCTGTTTGCAGTCAAGCTGAGAGGCAGATTGTGTTTAGTCCTGGTTAAAGCACAGAGGGGCATAAAATAGCCAAAACACAAAGGAATGCTTAAAGATATTAGTATAACTATTAAATTAATATTTGTCATTGTTAAATGAGTGGTTTTAACTGTTAAATGAATATTTGTAATTATTAAAGGAAGTCTGCCTGGTCTGTAGTCTGAGTCTATTTGCTGAAATGTGTCTTTTCATCTGTGGAATGTGTCAGTGCCCTCTTACAGACTGATAGTCAAACCTGTAAATGCCACATTAATTTTACTCACTCTGTGAAGCCTTTTTTGAAATAAGTCTCCATGCAGCTCACCTCTCTGTGGCAAAAATGCAAAGAGACGTGTGGCTGTCCCTGCATATACATGAGGGCCGTCTGGGTGCTAAAACAGGACCTATCCGGGTGCTGTTCTTGGCCCCTAAAACAGGACCCAGCCATATTTCGCTCTGCCAGACTCTTTGCTGGCCTTTTTGCACCAGAATGTGTGCTGCATCTTCTGTGTGCATTGAAGCCTTTTGTTTTCAGCAGACAACAGTGTGTGAACATGACTGTACAGCAGACACTGGTATAAATTGGTGGTAATTAATAACATTTGACAATTCATTAATGAAGCTGTAATTACTGCAGCTTATGAAAAATACATTAATATGTGAAATTAGCTTTATTGTTGAAAAGCAGCTGTCCTGGATTATATGATAATGAGCTGGCACTGCAGGCTGTTCATTTAACCAGAGAACATCACTTTGATCTTCCTCACAGTCCTGCTGAAGGAGCTGGAGTGACTGACTCAACTGCAGCCTTATTAATGGCTTTATTGCAGTATGAGTGTGAAAGGGGCAGTTTGAGGGAATGTGTCCAATAGGAGTGTGCTATTACCCCACAGGCCCCAGAAAGGGGCAGTTTGAGGGAATGTGTTCAGTAGGAGTGTGAAAGGGGCAGTTTGAGGGAATGTGTTCAGTAGGAGTGTGAAAGGGGTAGTTTGAGGGAATGTGTCCAGTAGGAGTGTGCTATTACCCCACAGGCCCCAGAAAGGGGCAGTTTGAGGGAATGTGTTCAGTAGGAGTGTGCTATTACCCCACAGGCCCCAGAAAGGGGCAGTTTGAGGGAATGTGTTCAGTAGGAGTGTGAAAGGGGCAGTTTGAGGGAATGTGTTCAGTAGGAGTGTGAAAGGGGCAGTTTGAGGGAATGTGTTCAGTAGGAGTGTGCTATTACCCCACAGGCCCCAGAAAGGGGCAGTTTGAGGGAATGTGTTCAGTAGGAGTGTGAAAGGGACAGTTTGAGGGAATGTGTTCAGTAGGAGTGTGAAAGGGGTAGTTTGAGGGAATGTGTCCAGTAGGAGTGTGAAAGGGGCAGTTTGAGGGAATGTGTTCAGTAGGAGTGCTATTACCCTACAGGCCCCAGAAAGGGGCAGTTTGAGGGAATGTGTTCAGTAGGAGTGTGCTATTATCCCACAGGCCCCAGAAAGGGGCAGTTTGAGGGAATGTATCCAGTAGGAGTGCTATTACCCCACAGGCCCCAGAAAGGGGCAGTTTGAGGGAATGTGTTCAGTAGGAGTGTGCTATTATCCCACAGGCCCCAGAAAGGGGCAGTTTGAGGGAATGTGTTCAGTAGGAGTGTGCTATTACCCCACAGGCCCCAGAAAGGGGCAGTTTGAGGGAATGTGTTCAGTAGGAGTGTGCTATTACCCTACAGGCCCCAGAAAGGGGCAGTTTGAGGGAATGTGTTCAGTAGGAGTGTGCTATTACCCCACAGCCCCCAGAAAAGGGCAGTTTGAGGGAATGTGTTCAGTAGGAGTATGAAAGGGGCTGTTTGAAGGAATGTGTTCAGTATGAGTGTTCAGTGAGCGGTGTGAGTTAGCAGTAGCAGCAGCAGCAGCATTACTAGTAGCCATGTCCATTCACTGTGGATAAGAGCATTTGCTAATGTAATGGAGTAGTACTCGTAGTTATGGGTAGTAGTAGTTAGCAGTGGTAGTAGTTAGTGGTGGTTCTGTTGTCGTTAGTTCTAACAGGAATAGTAGGCATTGTGCTGACTTGCTCCAGTAATTATCCTGCTGGTAAGCTGTGTTAAGTTCCTCTGGGTGAGAGCATTTGTTAAATGGCTGAAATGCAGCAGAACTATTAGCATTAGCAGTAATGTGGTAAAATGGAGATGCTAAATCTCTGGATTTATGCTCCATTACTCTTTGCCACCAACAATGATAACAGAATGTTTATGTTTTACTGTGAATAAGGTGTATATATAACTCGCATTTTCACATATTTGGTTTAATTGAATGACATGCAAGGCTGCACTCAGGCCCCTCTCCTGTTCATTGGAAGAAGGCTCTTCATGTTTGTGAACTCGCATTAATAAATGATGGTAATAATATGTAGGTTAGCTTAATTCTCAGACCTCTAGAGGCTGTTTTGCAGTGCACGGTGGGAAGGGGCCTATGACAGCTACATTGCTCAGGCTGCTGTATTAATTGAAACAGGACTGAAGATCAGTTCAGCTGAGTTGTGCTGGCAGATGTGCTGTCTGTCATCCTGAGAGTTTCTGTTGTCAGGCCTTTGCTGTTACGACTCATACTTGAAACGACCAGTTTTCTCTTTGTTTACTGTGTCTGCATTTGTGCATGTGAGTCTCTCCAGCGCCCTCCAAAAGAATGGGAACATTACAATGAAATATACTGAAGGCATTTGTCAGTCATTAACTTACTTTTGTACAGCTGCAAATGGGGGGACTCGACGGCTGTTTCTGTAAAACAGTGAAAATATATACGCATGTAAATGGCTTGAAATAAAAGCTGATGTTCTGTTCTTTTGTCTCATATTCATCTTTTGATCTCAAATCCAAATGCCTTAATTATATAGCAAAAATAACAACTTGCAATGTGCATTGTATGTGTGTGTGTCTGCGTGTGTGTGCATGCATGTCTGCGTGTGTGTGCGCACGTGTGGGTGTGCGTGCGTGCATGCATGCATGTGTGTGTGTGTGTGTGTGTGTGTGTGCGTGTATGTGTGTACGGAGGGGGGAGGGGGGGCTCTTGTATCAAGGCCTGCCAGTCAAGCACCAGCAGGGTTTTATATGTTGTCATGGCAACATGAGCCATGCATCAGCGAGGAGAGTGCCTGGCCTGGAGACAGGAAGAGCAGGAGAAACACAGGCAGGGTAACGTGTCATTTCCCCCCACAGACATCACATCACAGAGCGCATTTAAACCTCCATTAACAGGGTGCTGAAGAATATGATTCAGCTGCTCCTGTTGGGTTTGATCACATGTACAATTCAAATAACAATGTGATTTGGATTGTGTTGCATGCGAGTGTTAAACTGGTTCTAAATGGAAAATGCAGAGACTGTCTTTATTTCTCTTCTCAGATTTTGAGTATATCTGAGTTCTCCCCAGCATTTTACACTCCAGGGAACCTCTTTCATAAAATTGTTTTGGAATCGATCATAAATGTGAGCATACGATCATTTCCTAAAATGTCCCTACAAACATTTTATATACTGTCCATATGCACAAAGAAATGTTCCTATCCATTAATCGTTAATAAATAAGAAATCCTCATAAAATTGTGCGCAAGTTAAACACTCAGATATCCTTAGATGAGCTTTTCTGCTCTTTACTGCAAAACCACTGTCATGATAAAATATTGATAATATATAGCCATTTTACATCTTTATTTTTCTTTGTTTTGATTAGTTTTCTTAGTTTACAGCAATGTCAATGTTTTAAGTTTCAGTATTGCAAAATGTATTATTTGTTACAATTTTATTTAAATTGAGTTGTTATTAACAGCTATGGATACAAGCCTTCTGTTGCTCACTCTCAATATAGCTCTCAACTATGTAGCATTTTTGTGTGTCAATCATTATGCCATGTGATGTATATTAAAATTGTGTATTGATTTTAAGTTTTAGCATGCATTGGGCAGAAGGCAGGAACCATGCAGTTATTATTATTATTTTATTTTTATTTTTTTTGTTTTTGTTATAATGCTGTTTTGGTTTTCATAAAGTTTTGCATGCTTGATAATGTTAGCAGCAAGTGCTGCAATCATTTGCATAGGTTTAATTTTTACTTTGAGGAGAGAAAATGCTGGACCACCTTGTCTTGTGTAGTGAAACATCAAATGTGACAAGCATACTAGCTTGTCTTGGGACCAATTCATATGACAATATTGGGGGCAACACATCACCCTGTCTCCCCCAAACCTATGCATATGGCTACTGCAGCCTATTTTAACCGCCCACAGCATTGCATCTCACTGTGTTTATCACAAAAATAAATCTGATGCTTGCATGGTCTAATCGCCTATACATATCCATATGAGAAGGGATTGCCAATGTCGGAATACGTGTTGAACCTGCAGTCCCTCTGTATAGCCACCAGGGAATGTTCTTTTCCTCTGGATTTTGTGTACTGTATGTACAATAACTTCTTCATGTCAGATTCAGGTTTTATAAATTTCAATTTGTGAATCAAGTTTCATGTGAAAACAACATTTGTATGACCATGACTTTGAGAATAGTTCAATTTTTCAAGTGAATAGTTTTCTGTCTCTGAAAGGAATATAATGGAAAGAACTGAATTTGCAGACAGTATATCAGCCCTCTATTTTCAGAAACTTGTATTTCCAATAATCCTGTTCCGTATTTATGTTCCATGTAAGTTTCCTTATCGCTTTCATATTTATGTTCCATTTTAATGTTGCAGTTTTTATGTTACGTGTTTATGTTCCATATTTCTGTTCCATTTTTATGTTACGTGTTTATGTTCCATATTTCAGTTCCAGTTTTATGTTACGTGTTTATGTTCCATATTTCTGTTCCAGTTTTATGTTACGTGCTTATGTTCCATTTTTATGTTACGTGTTTATGTTCCATATTTATGTTCCAGTTTTATGTTACGTGTTTATGTTCCATATTTCAGTAACATTTTTATGTTACGTGTTTATGTTCCATATTTCTGTTCCAGTTTTATGTTACGTGTTTATGTTCCATATTTCTGTTCCAGTTTTATGTTACGTGTTTATGTTACGTGTTTATGTTCCATATTTCAGTAACATTTTTATGTTACGTGTTTATGTTCCATATTTCAGTTCCAGTTTCATATTACGTTTTTATGTTCCATATTTCTGTTCCATTTTTATGTTATGTGTTTATGTTCCATATTTCTGTTCCATTGATAAGTGCCATATTTTCTCCAGCATGCAGTTTCCCTCCCCAGCAGGCCACCGGTCTGATGTTGATAATCTGCTGATCTCCTGATTGGTCCACACGCTTCACTTTTGGCAACCTAAATCACTCCAAAACACAATTATCTGATGCTATCAGGAGTTAATTGTTTTAAAGAATGATTCGATCTATTTGTCTGTGTGTAAGGACTATGTGTCCTTCTACGTAATGAACACATTTAATTAATCAGTAAGCCTCAGAGGTTGTTGTACCCAGTGTAACAGGACTGAGCTCTAGTGCTATGCAGTACAGTGCATAGTAATCAAGTGAAAACAGTTTCAATACAGAGGGGGCATTGTTTCAATGTCTCAAGTATCCTTTGTTTGTAAATTAATTAACAATGAAATACAGGCTGACCATTTTAGACAGAAATTGATGACTGTGATAAATGATCCCTGTACATTTGTGTTTTTATATAGCAGATGCTCTTGTCCAAAGTAACTTCCAAGGTTATTGTTGCAAATAAGCACGAATCATAGGACCCAGCAAACTACAAATATGTAGTGGAAAGCTGGTCAGACTCAATCACTCTGCTAGTCAGTACAGTGAGATATTAACAGCACACAAACTTCATATAATGGTCTTAGTCCATGTAAAGTACATGTTGCTCTGCCCCGTGCTCCTGTAACAATGATGTAAAACAGGATTAAATATTGATGATAAGAAATGAAACAAGGAAATTAACTCCAAGCCTGTTTCAATGTAAAGGTTAATCCATTAAAGCTATTTAATACTAACTGAATACCTGAATAACCATTAAGCAATGAAAAGTAATGTGAACATTTCCTTGGACAGAACTATAGAAATACAGTGTAGAGATCAGCACCATGGACTGATCTACAGAGCACAGTGTAGAGATCAGCACCATGGACAGAACTACAAAGCACAGTGTAGAGATCAGCACCATGGACAGAACTACAGAGCACAGTGTAGAGATCAGCACCATGGACAGAACTACAGAGCACAGTGTGGGAGCTGTTTTTATTCTGTAAACCATGAGACCTCTCCCATAAGCCCTGCTACTTACCACAGACCACAGGAGAGACTGTCCTCTGTTCCCAGTGTGTTTGCTCTCCCATAGACCCTGCTACTCACCACAGACCACAGGAGAGTCTGTCCTCTGTTCCCAGTGTGTTTACGCTCCCATAAGCCCTGCTACTCACCACAGACCACAGGAGAGACTGTCCTCTGTTCCCAGTGTGTTTACTCTCCCATAAGCCCTGCTACTCACCACAGACCACAGGAGAGACTGTCCTCTGTTCCCAGTGTGTTTACGCTCCCATAAGCCCTGCTACTCACCACAGACCACAGGAGAGGCTGTCCTCTGTTCCCAGTGTGTTTACTCTCCCATAAGCCCTGCTACTCACCACAGACCACAGGAGAGGCTGTCCTCTGTTCCCAGTGTGTTTACTCTCCCATAAGCCCTGCTACTTACCACAGACCACAGGAAGCACACTGTCACCATGGAAACAGGGCTCTAGATGGAGATGACTGCTCTTCTGGTGTGTAAACTGTAATCTAAGTTTCATCAAAAGGAAACTTCAAATGTTAAAGGAAACTACACAGCACATATACTTCTGAAAATGTGTGTCTTGCACTGTTGGATTTGTGAGATCAAAGGCATCTCTATTTTTCCAGTTTCCTACCCGATAGGGTGTAATCATATCCCAACACTAAGACTCATCAAAATCAAGCCAATAATTTATTAAATGAGTTGATACAAAATAAATATTAATTTGAACATACCAATTGTTTACATTTTTTCTCAATTGTTTAAACACGTTTTCTGAAACTATAGCTCAATTTCTCAAAACTCTACACACAAAACACAGCAACAGTTAACCTTTTGCCAAAACTACACAAATCTCTTGCAAAATGCATTCATGCATTCAAATCTATGTTCTCTCTTCTCAAAACTCAAAATATGTAACATGACCTCATGAGGCCAAAACATATATACAGTATTTTGATGGTTGTGTTTTTAAATTTATCGCACCAGTGTGAAATCAATGCTCAATAAGACCTATTCATATGAGGCCTGTGTGAATCATTTTGATGGAAAAAGTCAGTTTTGAGAAAAGAGAACATGGTTTTGAATGCATGAATGCATTTTGCAAGAGATTTGTGTAGTTTTGGCAAAAGGTTAACTGTTTCTGTGCTTTGTGTGTAGAGTTTTGAGAAGTTGAGCTATAGTTTCAGAAAACGTGTTTAAACAATTGAGAAAAACTGTAACAGGTGTTTGATGTTCCCAAGCTGTAGGGGTTGCTGCTCTTTCTACAGGACTGTGATTGGCAGACAGCAGTATTTGGAGAATGCCTGTATCTCACTGGTATGAGTCGGTGTTTGGTGCAGGTCACCCTTCAGCATGTTCCAGGCTGTAACACGTAGCACAGAAAACTGCACGTGTCTGCTCCAGGCTGATAACACCAGGCCTCTGATGCTCCCCGCAGATCAGGAGCTCAAAGCCAAAGTTCCTGTGGCTCTGCTGTGATGTAGGATCGGTTGAAAGACGTCTGTAACAGTTGTCAATGTTTATTCACTTTTATGGGATTATCAGAAGGACTTTTTGACAGAAATGGCAGAGGTTATGAATTTTCAGTCTTTCACATTGTACCACATCAGTAAGTCATTCTTTAATTAAAAGAATGAAAATAAATTTTTCAGGCAATCTCATCTCCAATGGCAGCTTCTTTTGTGATGTTTAACTCTGTGTGTCTTGCTACAATTAATTACAATGCTACAGGGCCCCAGCCAGCACTAGCAGGGTGGGATGTGTCCCTGGTGTTTTAGCAAGATACAGAAGAGGTGAATAATGCACTGAACCCCAGAGTCTAGCAGGACAAACGGGGTGTGTAATGCACTATACCCCAGAGTTTAGCAGGCTGAACGTGGTGTGTAACGCACTGAGCCCAGAGTTTAGCAGGCTGAACGTGGTGTGTAACGCACTGAGCCCAGAGTTTAGCAGGCTGATGGGGTGTGTAACACACTGAGCCCAGAGTTTAGCAGGCTGATGGGGTGTGTAACGCACTGAGCCCAGAGTTTAGCAGGCTGATGGGGTGTGTAATGCACTGAGCCCAGAGTTTAGCAGGCTGATGGGGTGTGTAACACACTGAGCCCAGAGTTTAGCAGGCTGATGGGGTGTGTAACGCACTGAGCCCAGAGTTTAGCAGGCTGATGGGGTGTGTAACGCACTGAGCCCAGAGTTTAGCAGGCTGAACGTGGTGTGTAACGCACTGAGCCCAGAGTTTAGCAGGCTGAACGTGGTGTGTAACGCACTGAGCCCAGAGTTTAGCAGGCTGATGGGGTGTGTAACGCACTGAGCCCAGAGTTTAGCAGGCTGATGGGGTGTGTAACGCACTGAGCCCAGAGTTTAGCAGGCTGATGGGGTGTGTAACGCACTGAGCCCAGAGTTTAGCAGGCTGATGGGGTGTGTAACGCACTGAGCCCAGAGTTTAGCAGGCTGATGGGGTGTGTAACGCACTGAGCCCAGAGTTTAGCAGGCTGATGGGGTGTGTAACGCACTGAGCCCAGAGTTTAGCAGGCTGATGGGGTGTGTAACGCACTGAGCCCAGAGTTTAGCAGGCTGATGGGGTGTGTAACGCACTGAGCCCAGAGTTTAGCAGGCTGATGGGGTGTGTAACGCACTGAGCCCAGAGTTTAGCAGGCTGATGGGGTGTGTAACGCACTGAGCCCAGAGTTTAGCAGGCTGATGGGGTGTGTAACACATTGAGCCCAGAGTTTAGCAGGCTGATGGGGTGTGTAACACACTGAGCCCAGAGTTTAGCAGGCTGATGGGGTGTGTAACACACTGAGCCCAGTGTTTAGCAGGCTGAACGTGGTGTGTAACACACTGAGCCCAGTGTTTAGCAGGCTGATGGGGTGTGTAACACACTGAGCCCAGAGTTTAGCAGGCTGATGGGGTGTGTAACGCACTGAGCCCAGAGTTTAACAGGCTGATGGGGTGTGTAACGCACTGAGCCCAGAGTTTAGCAGGCTGATAGGGTGTGTAACGCACTGAATCCAGAGTTTAGCAGGCTGAACAGGGGGTGTACAGAATGAGGTATTGTCTGACACCCATGTCACTGACACCCCTCCATCCCCCTCAGTCTGCGGCTGCTGTTCAGTCTCTCTCTCAGAAGCCATTTCTGTCCTGTGTTCCCAGGTGAAATGCCTGGACTCATCAAAGCTTAACTCCGCTTTAATAATACAGGAGCAAGGATCAGGCCCTCCTTTTTCTAAAATACCATTTTATACAGGCTGATTTTAAACATTCACAGCCTTGGTCTGCTAATGACGGAAGCCCACTGTGCAGGTTGCATTCACCTGGGCTTCTTTTCTTCTCAGACACAGAATGGAGATCTCATAAACCTGTGAAGACAAACACAATTCCGCTCTGGAGGCTGTAGAGCTGGGAAAACCGAACGGGTCCCAGCGAGAATGCTGCTATAATGGAGGCAGAAAAACGAGTAGATAAATAGAGTTCAGCTCTAAAATCCTGGGAAAGCTTCAGCTCTGCCCCGCCCCCCCACAACATCGCCCCGCCCCCCCACACCACCGCCCCGCCCTCCCACACCACTGCCCCGCCCTCCCACACCACTGCCCCGCCCCGCCTCACCACCGCCCCGCCCTCCCACACCACTGCCCCGCCCCGCCCACACCACTGCCCTGCCCCGCCCACACCACCGCCTGCCCCACCCACACCACTGCCCCGCCCCACCCACACCACCGCTCCGCCCTCCCACACCACCGCCCACCCCGCCCACACCACTGCCCACCCTGCCACCGTACTGCCCCGCCCTCCCACACCACCACCCCGCCCCGCCCACACCACCGCTCCACCCTCCCACATCACTGCCCCGCCCCGCCACACCACCACTCCGCCCTCCCACACCACTGCCCCGCCCCGCCACACCACTCCTCCGCCCTCCCACAGCACTGCCTCGCTCCCCCACACCACCGCCCCGCCCTCCCACACCACCGCCTTGCCCCCCCACACCACCACACCCTGTCCTGCCACATCAGTATTTATCCCCACCCTGTCCTGCCACATCAATATTTACCCCCACCCTGTCCTGTTGTACTCAGGGGGTGTGTCACCGTGCTGTATCCAGAGGGTGTGTCACAGTGCTGTATCCAGGGGGTGTGTCACAGAGCCTTATCCAGGGGGTGTGTCACAGTGCTGTATCCAGGGGGTGTGTCACAGAGCCTTATCCAGGGGGTGTGTCATAATGCTTTATCCAGGGTCGTGGTCAAGATTATGGATCCAGAGAAATGAGAGAGCAGCTAGGGTCCAGTATGACTGCTTATTATTTATGCATGCCCGTTTATTGCAAATTGATTCGCTCCACTGAGAGTCAGAGGAGGCCCTTCCTGTGCATATCTCTGGGGTAGTGAGCAGTGATTAATGAGCCAGCAGAGCATCTCAGGAGCAGTAGACTGTTTCACATTCATTCTGTCATAGAGAATGAGAGCTCAGTACAATAGCACACACTAACAAAAAGCTCTAAGAGTTCAGAAGCAAATGCCCCAAGCAAACTTGTAACTGGGCCCAGATTGCTCTGTGTGTTTCATATAAAAGAGGAGGTAGTTAGGGTTAGTGTTAGGGTTGGGGTGCTGGAAGGAGAGGCTAGGGCACAGCTGATCACTCTGCAGCCCCCCCAGTTGAGCTGCGCAGTCACTCTGCAGCCCCCCAGCTGAGCTGTGCAGTCACTTCACAGGAGTAGTGCAGACTGCAGTGGAGGTCTGTATTGTGCAGACTGCAGTGGAGGTCTGTATTGTGCAGACTGCAGTGGGGAGTCTGTATTGTGCAGACTGCAGTGGGGGATCTGTATTGTGCAGACTGCAGTGGAGGTCTGTATTGTGCAGACTGCAGTGGGGGATCTGTATTGTGCAGATGGCAGTGGGGGATCTGTATTGTGCAGACTGCAGTGGGGAGTCTGTATTGTGCAGACTGCAGTGGAGGTCTGTATTGTGCAGACTGCAGTGGGGGATCTGTATTGTGCAGATGGCAGTGGGGGGTCTGTATTGTGCAGACTGCAGTGGGGGGTCTGTGTTGTGCAGACTGCAGTGGGGAGTCTGTATTGTGCAGACGGCAGTGGGGAGTCTGTATTGTGCAGATGGCCGTGGGTGTCTGTATTGTGCAGACTGCAGTGGGGGGGTGTATTTTATAGAAGGCAGTGGGGGGTCTGTATTGTGCAGACTGCAGTGGTGGGTCTGTATTGTGCAAACTGCAGTGGGGGGGGTTTGTATTGTGCAGATGGCAGTGGGGGGTCTGTATTGTGCAGACTGCAGTAGGGGGTCTGTATTGTGCAGACTGCAATGGGTGGTCTGTATTGTGCAGACGGTAGTGGGGGGTCTGTATTGTGCAGATGACAGTATGGAGTCTGTAGTATGCCCTGTTCTGCAGGTTTCCGAGTCCCCTCTGCTTTAGTAGCACTACCCCAGAGTGGCCTCAACCCAGGCCTAAGTAGTCAAACCTAAATGGTTATGATGACCTTTTATTACTTTTATATATGCAGTCACTTCACTGGTGAGCAGGTAAGAAGCCAGACTGTGTGTCCTGGTTTGACTTGATTTTCTGAACATTGATTACTAGCAGTTATTTCTGTCTAATTCATTAACATTGACATTGACTGCATGGCATATCCACGTGTATTCACCACAGCCGTTTTGCAGTCTCTCAGTATTAAGAATAACAAAAGCAGAAGTACCAGGTTTTCATCCTCCATCTGCTAATGAGTAAATGCCATTTTGGGAGAAACATTGCTCATTTTTTTTAACAAAACGCATGCAATGTAAGTGTGTGTAGGCAGCAAGAGGAAAGTTCTGTAATAATGACATGCTTGGGTCATCAATTCCTGAGCAGTGTATGCGAGACAGAAATGTAAACCTACACTAGGCTAATATCACACTGTGATAGAACACAACCAAATCACCAGCTTCATATCACACTGCAGTCTAATAAAGCCAAACGAGGAAGGTAATATCACACTGCAGTCTAATAAAGCCAAACCAGGAAGGTAATATCACACTGCAGTCTAATAAAGCCACACCAGGAAGGTAATATCACACTGCAGTATAATAAAGCCAAACCAGGAAGGTAATATCGCACTGCAGTATAATAAAGCCAAACCAGGAAGGTAATATCACACTGCAGTATAATAAAGCCAAACCAGGAAGCTAATATCGCACTGCAGTATAATAAAGCCAAACCAGGAAGCTAATATCACACTGCAGTCTAATAAAGCCACACCAGGAAGGTAATATCACACTGCAGTATAATAAAGCCAAACCAGGAAGGTAATATCACACTGCAGTATAATAAAGCCAAACCAGGAAGCTAATATCGCACTGCAGTATAATAAAGCCAAACCAGGAAGCTAATATCGCACTGCAGTATAATAAAGCCAAACCAGGAAGGTAATATCACACTGCAGTATAATAAAGCCAAACCAGGAAGCTAATATCGCACTGCAGTATAATAAAGCCAAACCAGGAAGCTAATATCACACTGCAGTATAATAAAGCCAAACCACTTGGCTAATATCACACTGTTAGAAAACATAACCGAACCGCAAGGTTCATATTACAGTGCAGTCATTTAACATATGCTCTAATTCAGAACAGCTCATATTGCAGGAGGACACAAGCAATAGTGACACACCTGAGTGACATCATTGCCTGAAAAATGAGTAAATATGGAACATCACCAATAATACAAAATACCAGTTTACACGCAGATTACAATGATAACAAGCCATTAGAATAAAAACATAACCACAAAAATATTACATAAAACCGTAAATATATCAATGTGAACTAGCACCAAAGATAATGGTTTGAGGTGGTGGTGAAGGGGGGGGTGGGGGAAGCTTCCTTCTGGCTCTTAACGCTGCTCATGATTCTGCTGTCCTGACCCAAATGGCTTTATCCCAGCTGTGTGGAGCCAGGGCAGATACAGGGATGTGTTTGAAAAACCTACTTTAAACACTTTTGAAGATTTTGTCATTTATACTTAATGAGCTTGGAAAAATATTGATGTCAATTGTATAACAACATGTCTGAAAGACATTTCTGTTTTTTCCAAATAGTCAAACTGAACGTACATCCAGGGCTCCCTCCTATGAAATGGTTTTTTCTCTAAATAAAGCCTGTGTCAGCCCCTCCCTCTGTCCCATCGCTGCTCACTGGATCTGCTTATGTTCGTAACCCAGATATCTTATTGGCTTATCTACATGTCACTTAGCTTATGATTAACCAATCAGAAATGAGGTTAGAAGACTGACTGGATGTATAGTGGCACTGTTCCAATCACTGCCCTGTGGGCTAGTGCTAATGTTTTAAACTGGATGCCAGCTGCAACAGGTAGCCTGTGAATTGAAATTGTATTGAGGATGGGTGTGACATGAACACATTTAAGATTACTGACATGTTCTGTGTCCGCTGAACAGCATGAGCAGGGAGTTATGTGAGAAGGAAACTGAAATACTCCCAGGGCCTGGGGTAGGAGCTCTGTAGAGCAGTGGTGACAACAGGCTCATTTTCTGGTTATTGTTTAAAACAATCTACACACCAGAATCACTCCCGATTGACTAGGTGTATATTACACTGCATTAGAACAGTGACAAGCAACAAGGCTTATATTTCTGTGCATTAGAACATACCCTGCTAGGTTAATGCTAAGATGTTATAGAACATACCCTGCTAGGTTAATGCTAAGCTGTTATAGAACAGAACCTGCTAGGTTAATGTTATGCTGTTATAGAACAGAACCTGATAGTTTAATATTAAACTGTTATAGAACAGAACCTGCTAGGTTAATGTTAAACTGTTATAGAACAGAACCTGATAGGTTAATGTTAAGCTGTTATAGAACAGAACCTGATAGGTTAATGCTAAGCTGTTATAGAACAGAACCTGCTAGGTTAATGCTAAGCTGTTATAGAACAGAACCTGCTAGGTTAATGCTAAGCTGTTATAGAACAGAACCTGCTAGGTTAATGCTAAGCTGTTATAGAACAGAACCTGATAGGTTAATGTTAAGCTGTTATAGAACAGAACCTGATAGGTTAATGCTAAGCTGTTATAGAACAGAACCTGATAGGTTAATGTTAAACTGTTATAGAACAGAACCTGCTAGGTTAATGCTAAGCTGTTATAGAACAGATCCTGATAGGTTAATGCTAAGCTGTTATAGAACAGAACCTGCTAGGTTAATGCTAAGCTGTTATAGAACAGAACCTGCTAGGTTAATGCTAAGCTGTTATAGAACAGAACCTGCTAGGTTAATGCTAAGCTGTTATAGAACAGAACCTGCTAGGTTAATGCTAAGCTGTTATAGAACAGAACCTGATAGGTTAATGCTAAGCTGTTATAGAACAGAACCTGCTAGGTTAATGCTAAGCTGTTATAGAACAGAACCTGATAGGTTAATGTTAAGCTGTTATAGAACAGAACCTGATAGGTTAATGCTAAGCTGTTATAGAACAGAACCTGATAGGTTAATGTTAAGCTGTTATAGAACAGAACCTGATAGTTTAATGTTAAACTGTTATAGAACAGAACCTGCTAGGTTAATGTTAAGCTGTTATAGAACAGAACCTGATAGGTTAATGCTAAGCTGTTATAGAACAGAACCTGCTAGGTTAATGCTAAGCTGTTATAGAACAGAACCTGATAGGTTAATGTTAAGCTGTTATAGAACAGAACCTGATAGTTTAATGTTAAACTGTTATAGAACAGAACCTGATAGGTTAATGCTAAGCTGTTATAGAACAGAACCTGCTAGGTTAATGCTAAGCTGTTATAGAACAGAACCTGCTAGGTTAATGTTAAGCTGTTATAGAACAGAACCTGATAGGTTAATGCTAAGCTGTTATAGAACAGAACCTGATAGTTTAATGTTAAGCTGTTATAGAACAGAACCTGCTAGTTAAATGTTAAGCTGTTATAGAACAGAACCTGATAGGTTAATGTTAAGCTGTTATAGAACAGAACCTGCTAGTTAAATGTTAAGCTGTTATGGAACAGATCCTGCTAGGTTAATGTTAAATTGTTATAGAACAGAACCTGCTAGGCACACTGATAAGACTGGCACATGTACAGTGCATGACAACCAGGCTTGCACTCTCCTCACCACGTGAGAAATTATAATATTTGAAAAAGAAGGATTTATGTGGCATAATTGAAATGTGTCTGGGAGAGGTCGGATGATCTTCGAAAAAGTTATGCAAACAACGATTTGCCTGTAGAGTCTGTAGGCTCAACAGTTGCGCAGAGAGCTAGTCTTGTAGAAGGTAATAAGAGCAGATTTTACAGGAAAGTGAGATGCTGCGTGCTCGTTCGAGCCACACCCATTTGGTTTGGCTAGTAATTCCTGAAAGTGGATGAACACTGCCGGCACGTGGAGCTGAGCACCTTAAAATCGATAAATATGTTTGGGTTTTTTCCGGTCGTTTCGTGCTAGTTAATTAAAGGCACTAGAATTGACACAGTACACCGAATAAGCATACGTAAAAACAAGTGGTTTATAGACACATTTCAAAATATTTTTCAGTAAAAGAGGGTCCGTACTTGGTTTGTTTATATTATTTGTACTTTGACACATCTTACACTAAACGACAAACGAAAATGATCCGTTGTTCTGCTGGAGGGGCGGAAAGCGGTGTCAGGAGCACCACCCCTCAGCCGTTTCTGTTCGGGAAGAGCGAGCGAGTGGGGCGCGAGGACCGCCTCAAAAACGCGCGCGTACGGTGTAGCCGAGCGTGTTGGCAGTCTGCTCGATTCTTACAGCTATTTTGAGTTGTTGAGAGGACAGGCAGAAATACGGACTGTTGTCTAGAATTTGACAGACAGCCTGTTGTTCATGTGTGTTTACTGCGCAGCTAATGGGAAACTTCCACAATGAAGCGACATCAAGGATATATTATTTTAAGTCTACGTCGGTTTGAAATGTTCTCCACAACCATTAGTCAAAATGACGAAATGCTGTGACAATGGTCCAGACTTGCTGACCCGTTGAGCTCTTTGTCTTGGCAAGGAACAAAAAAGGGAAATCCGATTTGTGTTGTTGGTTCGGCTCCGAGATTTAAACTGGGAGGTGAACGTTCATCGGGGATTGTGGAATTTGGAGGAACTGTTGTTGGTGCTGCCCGTGGATTTAGTCACTGTGGGAATTGGTCCTTTGAACGCTGCATCCTGGGGGGCTGAGGGCTAAAGTGTCGGCGTCTGGGGGGGGGAGGGGGGGAACCGCGCCTCCTATTCTGCCAAAACCGCTCAGAGACGGGTTCTCTACCTCGGGAAGGTATCCAATACATCTACGTGGCTGAAGAAAGTAGGTGGAATATGTGCATTACGATATCGACGCTATATTTACTCGTAACAGTTCAGAATGTTTTCATATATGTTGCCTTTATATTCAGTTTAAATTGTGAATGTTACTAAAAACGTGTCATTTTAGTTCATTTGCTAGCTCTGCACACCCAAATGCCAGCCAGGTAAACGATTCGCACTCCAGATATAATTATGTATCTCTCGTCTGGCCAATCGTGTTTTTATTATTCGCGTTTGTCACAATGCATGATCTGCAATCATCCGTAACTGAACCACATCCGAAAATATTCGTACCGTGCGTATTGCTAATGGATAAACGCAACAATATACAACCAGCCGTAAACATTCGTAAACGCAGCTGCCGAAGAAGACGTCGCATGTAGAGCTCTTAACTCAAAAAGCATCAGGTCGCGAGCGCAGATAGGCGCCTGGGCCGTCTTTATATGAACATGATGGGGACACTTGTTTGCCTCCGCTATAATGGCCATCGTACGTGTCAGATATAATTATAATGCATCCAGGCGTATGCTCTCAGTCTTAGATTTGGTATATATAGCTTACTGTAATATCTGAACCGGTATGTATTCGCTGGTCTTGGAATGCTATTATGTTTCCACTCATCGTATTAAATGGAGTTTCCTCTCTCCGTGTATCGCAGTTCAATCCCCAGCGGGGGAGCGGCTGGCGCGGAGCCTCGCTTGGCTATTGATTCTGCTCCCAGCCTCTCTCCTTTGCGTTGAGGAGCTCGGTTTTAATTGTCTGGTCATCGCTCTTTAACTGTATATTCAGTCTAATCCGTCAACAGTGGAGCCTTTTCTGAGCCTGTACATACACAACGAAAATGCATCAGCCCAGAGAGTAATGTAGCCTATGCCGAAACTAATGGGGTATGCAAAACGAAAGCCTGATAATTAACGCATTATGTACACATATCAGGGGAAACTCCCACCAACAGCGCACAAGTTTAGCAACCGGAGTTCCTGAAAGCCGTCAAAAGAGGAGTTTGCTTGTCAGTAATTTGTTCAGAAGCAGAAATGCATACTGACAGAAGGTCGTTTTGACATGCATTTCAGCCTTAGAAGGAACTGTTATGGTTCAGTCAGTTTAGAGACGTTACAGTTGCGACAAACTCATCTCTAATCAAATAAATAGAAAGAGCAAGATCTTGGTTGCACAGTTAGATGCAGGGTACAGCCAGGTAACTTCACAGGTAACTGCACTAGCACAGACTGCTGCCAGGTAACTGCAGCCAGGTAACTGCACAGGGAGAGTAACAGTGTTGCCCTGTGGCAGCCTGTTCTGACACGTCTTCGTGAGGATGTCAAGCTGTGGCCATTTGACCACACACTGTATCCAGCACACAGTCCCTGTCTTCCCTCCTTGTGTGGAACACCATCCACACACCAACGTTACGCAGGACTCGGCACAGACTTTGTGGGTCAGTATGTGACTACAAATATACTCTGGATTGCAAATATTCTATATTTTTGGATTTATTTCCCTCTTTACTAGAAGTAAAATTAGGATGCATTTAAAATATTGTTTCTTGTTCACTAAGGAAGATAGCATTGAAGGAAAAAAATCTTTTTTTAAATTTGTATTATGATTTTAATGGTCTAATTCATGAGTTAGCTGTGTGGTTTAATAATCAGCGCTCAGTATCCGCCAATAGTATTGTAACCACTTACCACTCAGAGAAGAGGAGAAACAGTGACACCTTCTGGGGAATTGAAGCACTTACCATTGTTTTCTGTGGGATGCACTATTGGTCAACATTCGATGTGGATGCTGTGAACATAGTACTGAATGATTAAATTAACTTTGCAGTACAATGAACTAAAACCAGCATGGCTGCAAATACCGATAATGCTGTTGAGTTGTAGGAGTTTACTTTGGGGAAGGGTTACTGAGGTTTGATTATGAGGGGCGTAGGCTAAGGGAGGGGTTACTGAGGTTTGGTTATGAGGGGTGTAGGCTAAGAGAGGGGTTACTGAGGTTTGATTATAGGGGTGTAGGCTAAGGGAGGGGTTACTGAGGTTTGATTATGAGGGGTGTAGGCTAAGGGAGGGGTTACTGAGATTTAATTATGAGGGGCGTAGGCTAAGGGAGGGGTTACTGAGGTTTGATTATGATGGGCGTAGGCTAAGGGAGGGGTTACTGAAGTTTAATTATGAGGGGCGTAGGCTAAGGGCAGGGTTACTGAGGTTTGATTATGAGGGGCGTAGGCTAAGGGAGGGGTTACTGAGGTTCGATTATGAGGGGCGCAGGCTAAGGGAGGGGTTACTGAGGTTCGATTATGAGGGGCGTAGGCTAAGGGAGGGGTTACTGAGGTTTGATTATGATGGGTGTAGGCTAAGGGAGGGGTTACTGAGGTTTGATTATGAGGGGTGTAGGCTAAGGGAGGGGTTACTGAGGTTTGATTATGAGGAGTGTAGGCTAAGGGAGGGGTTACTGAGGTTTGATTATGAGGGGTGTAGGCTAAGGGAGTGGTTACTGAGGTTTGATTATGAGGGGCGTAGGCTAAGGGAGGGGTTACTGAGGTTTGATTATGATGGGTGTAGGCTAAGGGAGGGGTTACTGAGGTTTGATTATGAGGGGTGTAGGCTAAGGGAGGGGTTACTGAGGTTTGATTATGAGGGGTGTAGGCTAAGGGAGGGGTTACTGAGGTTTGATTATGAGGGGTGTAGGCTAAGGGAGGGGTTACTGAGGTTTGATTATGAAGGGTGTAGGCTAAGGGAGGGGTTACTGAGGTTTGATTATGTGGGGTGTAGGCTAAGGGAGGGGTTACTGAGGTTTGATTATGAGGGGTGTAGGCTAAGAGAGGGGTTACTGAGGTTTCAGTGGGAGGGCCTTATAATGAGGGAGGAGTTTCTGGGGTTTGGCTTAAAGGGGCTTGTGCAGGAGGAGGTGTTTCTGAGGTTTGGGTTAAAGGGGCTTGTGCAGGAGGAGGTGTTTCTGGGGTTTGGGTTAAAGGGGCTTGTGCAGGAGGAGGTGTTTCTGGGGTTTGGGTTAAAGGGGCTTGTGCAGGAGGAGGTGTTTCTGGGGTTTGGGTTAAAGGGGCTTGTGCAGGAGGAGGTGTTTCTGGGGTTTGGGTTAAAGGGGCTTGTGCAGGAGGAGGTGTTTCTGGGGTTTGGGTTAAAGGGGCTTGTGCAGGAGGAGGTGTTTCTGAGGTTTGGGTAGGAGGATCATAGGAGTGGCGTATGTTGGGAGAGGAGTTTGTCGTTTTTATGAGGATGAGCCAGCATTAGGGGAGAGGCTGAACTCTGAGAGGTAGATACCAGATTTTCAGATGATTTGACTTCAGCAACTGTGGCTTTTGTCCATAATATTTGATTCCAAACAGATTCTATCATGACCTCTGCTGTTTTGTCTCTTTTTACTGAGATCCAGATGGTGATCACTTTCTAATTTAGTATTTAATAAATCTGTAAAACTATTTGTTGGGGTTGAATTTTTGCATATTCGGACCTCCTCGTGAATTATGAATGAATGAATCAAGATAACAATATGCATGATGTTTTTTTCACGAGCTATTTTGGAAATACTCATTACAAGTTCTAGGTATGTTGTAAATGTATTTGCTCAATGTGGTCTAGATAAGGACTCCTGTAAACCAATATAGTTGCATTAAAAGGAGACTGTTATACATCTTTATACGGATAATTTACATTTACCTTTTATGAATAATATGGCGTGAAAGCCAGCTGAGACATAAATCATGCATGCTTACACACACATACATATGCATAAATGCAAACACACACACACATTTAGTAATTCAGTTACATACGGGCTAAATACATACAAACATAACCACGCTGCAACATTCAGAATCTCTCTCTCTCTCTCTCTCTCTCTCTCTCTCACACACACACACACACACACACGCACACAAACAAAAACTGAAGTTAATTAATCAGTTTCTTTAAATCAAGACCTGAAAATAAGACTTTTACAGTGGGGACGCGTGGATCAAATCAGAACCTAAATGGATAATTGGCATCAGACCCCCTCTCTCTCTCATATAGTCAGCTACAGCCTGTAACACACATGCACACACACACACCTGGCTGCTCACACACAGAAATGGACATACACACATACTTCAAGGCCTAATGTGGAACTAAGGTTACAGTAAGTATTAAAGGACAGTGCTCTTTAATCTGTACATACAGGTTTTCAACATCTGCACATTCTGGTAATCAGGTCTGAACAGTAGTTAGTTCTTGTTTGTAATAATTATAATTTCTGTGACAATTCTCTTATCAAGATGCCAACATTGACTTTTGTAATATGCTTATCAATTTTATTAGGAAGAACAGAATTGATATGGGGTTATAAGAACATTTTCTTATAATATTAATGTGTTGTTTTTCTGAGCAGGGAAGATGTTTTAGTTCAATAACAATGGGGAAGATGTTTTAATTCAATAACAATTGGGAGTGAGTGAAGCTGATGTTGATGTGTGTGTGTGTGTGTGTGTGTGGTATAGCTGTTTGTATGTGTGTGTTGTATAGCTGTTTGTATGTGTGTGTGGTATAGCTGTTTGTGTCTGTGTATGTGAATAGTAATTGGACTGCATTTATATAGCTCCTTTCATTCACTCATTTACACACACACTCACACGCCAATGTTAAGTAGCTGACATGCAAGGTACCAATCAGCTCATTGGGAGCAATTAGGGGTTAGGTGTCTTGCTCAGGGGCACTTCAACATGCCCAGGGTGGGGGATTGAACCGGCAACCCTCAGACTGCCAGACAACCGCTCTTACCTCCTGAGCTATGTGGTAAATGGTAAATGGACTGCATTTATATAGCGCTTTTATCCAAAGCGCTTTACAATTGATGCCTCTCATTCGCCAGAGCAGTTAGAGGTTAGGGGTTAGGTTTCTTGCTCAAGGACACTTCGACACGCCCAGGGCGGGGTTTGAACCGGCAACCCTCCGACTGCCAGACAATCGGTCTTACCTCCTGAGCTATGTCGCCCCTGTGTGTGTGTGTGTGTGCATCTGTGTGTGCCTGTGTGTGTGTGTGCATCTGTGTGTGCCTGTGTGTGTGTGTGTGTGTGTGTGTGTCTGTGTGTGTATTGAAGGCTGAAGCTCATGTTGTGTGTGTGCGTGTGTGTGTGTGTGTTTGCATGTGTGTATTGAAGGCTGAAGCTCATGTTGTGTGTGTGTGTGTGTGTGCACATGTGTGTATTGAAGGCTGAAGCTCATGTTGTGTGTGTGTATTGCAGGCTGTAGCTCATGTTGTGTGTGTGTATTGCAGGCTGTAGCTCATGTTGTGTGTGTGTATTGAAGGCTGAAGCTCATGTTGTGTGTGTGTATTGCAGGCTGTAGCTCATGTTGTGTGTGTGTATTGCAGGCTGAAGCTCATGTTGTGTGTGTGTATTGCAGGCTGTTGCTCATGTTGTGTGTGTGTTTGTGTGTGTATTGCAGGCTGTAGCTCATGTTGTGTGTGTTTGTGTGTGTATTGCAGGCTGTCGCTCATGTTGTGTGTGTGTTTGTGTGTGTATTGCAGGCTGTAGCTCATGTTGTGTGTGTGTTTGTGTGTGTATTGCAGGCTGTAGCTCATGTTGTGTGTGTGTGTGTGTGTGTGTGTGTATTGCAGGCTGTAGCTCATGTTGTGTGTGTGTGTATTGCAGGCTGTAGCTCATGTTGTGTGTGTGTGTATTGCAGGCTGTAGCTCATGTTGTGTGTGTGTGTATTGCAGGCTGTAGCTCATTTTGTGTGTGTGTGTATTGCAGGCTGTAGCTCATGTTGTGTGTGTGTGTATTGCAGGCTGTAGCTCATGTTGTGTGTGTGTTTGTGTGTGTATTGCAGGCTGTAGCTGATGTTGTGTGTGTGTGTATTGCAGGCTGTAGCTCATGTTGTGTGTGTGTGTGTATTGCAGGCTGTAGCTCTTGTTGTGTGTGTGTGTATTGCAGGCTGTAGCTGATGTTGTGTGTGTGTGTATTGCAGGCTGTAGCTCATGTTGTGTGTGTGTGTATTGCAGGCTGTAGCTCATGTTGTGTGTGTGTGTATTGCAGGCTGTAGCTGATGTTGTGTGTGTGTGTATTGCAGGCTGTAGCTCATGTTGTGTGTGTGTGTATTGCAGGCTGTAGCTCATGTTGTGTGTGTGTGTATTGCAGGCTGTAGCTCATGTTGTGTGTGTGTGTATTGCAGGCTGTAGCTCATGTTGTGTGTGTGTGTATTGCAGGCTGTAGCTCATGTTGTGTGTGTGTGTATTGCAGGCTGTAGCTGTGCCGGGGGGAATGTGATGGAGAGGGGGATGGGTGTGCTGCTGGTGTGGGCAGTGCTGCTGGGGTGCTATGGCCAGTCTCTGGGCGGAGTTCTGTACCAGCTCCAGGAGGAGCAGCCTCCCAGCACTCTGATTGGCAGCCTGGCCGCAGACCAGGGCCTCCCAGACTCTGGCCACCTGTACAAGCTGGAGGTTGGTGCCCCCTACCTGCGAGTGGATGGTAAAACCGGAGACATCTTCACCACAGAGACGGCAATCGACAGGGAGAGTTTGAGGGACTGCCGCAGCCTGCTGAAGGCTGAGCCTTGCTTTCTGGAGTTTGAGGTGTCCATCACGGATCTGAACCAAAACCAGAGCCCGCGACTCATCGAGGGGCGCATCCAAGTCCTGGATATGAACGACAACACGCCACAGTTTCCCTCGCCCATCCTGACCCTGTCCATTCCAGAGAACACCCACAGCGGGGCGCTGTTCCCCATCCCACTGGCCACTGATCGCGACGCGGACGGGAACGGGGTGGCGGATTACTCTCTGACCACAGGGCCAGATGCACTGGCGCTGTTCGGCCTGCAGGTGGCAGAGGACCGTGGGGAGAAGCTGCCGCAGCTGGTGGTTGTGGGCAGCCTGGACCGTGAGCAGAAGGACTCGTATGATCTGAGCATTAAGGTGGTGGACGGAGGGAACCCTCCACGCTACAGCAGCGCCCTGCTCAGAGTCCTCATCACTGACACCAATGACAACGCACCTCGTTTTGAGCAGCCCATGTATGAAGCCGATCTGCCAGAGAACAGCCCCGTGGGTCACTCTGTGCTTCAGGTAGGACATCCATCAGGTTTGCATCATCAGTGTGAGACATGTTCTGCTGGATTAGGGTTAGTCAATCATATGTGCATCATAAATATGCACTACTTTTCATTGGTGATTAAATATAATTTGTCTAACATTTTAGCGAGTTGTCAGTCAGTGCTGTTACTCTAGGGCTGCTATGTCAGTGCCATTACTCTAGGGCTGCTATATCAGTGCTGTTACTGTAGGGCTGCTATATCAGTGCTGTTACTCTAGGGCTACTATATCAGTGCTGTTACTGTAGGGCTGCTATATCAGTGCTGTTACTGTAGGGCTGCTATGTCAGTGCTGTTACTGTAGGGCTGCTACATTAGTGCTGTTACTGTAGGGCTGCTATGTCAGTGCTGTTACTGTAGGGCTGCTACATTAGTGCTGTTACTGTAGGGCTGCTATGTCAGTGCTGTTACTGTAGGGCTGCTACATTAGTGCTGTTACTGTAGGGCTGCTATGTCAGTGCTGTTACTGTAGGGCTGCTATATCAGTGCTGTTACTGTAGGGCTGCTACATTAGTGCTGTTACTGTAGGGCTGCTATGTCAGTGCTGTTACTGTAGGGCTGCTATGTCAGTGCTGTTACTGTAGGGCTGCTACATTAGTGCTGTTACTGTAGGGCTGCTATATCAGTGCTGTTACTGTAGGGCTGCTATATCAGCGCTGTTACTGTAGGGATTCCCTCTCAGGAATTTTATTCCAGGGTCTGCATTGTGCTTGCAGGTGAGGGCTGATGACTCAGACATGGGGCCAAACGGGGAGATCGAGTACATGCTGCACCAGGCCACTGACGCCACACAGAGGCTACTGCGCATCGACCACTCCACCGGCATCATCTCCGTCAGGGGGCACGTGGACCGGGAGGAGTTTAGCTCCATGAAGTTTTATGTGGTTGCCAGGGACAAGGGGTCTATGCCTAAAAGTTCCAAAGTCTTTGTTGCCATTAATGTAAAGGACCAGAATGACAATGCCCCCACAATTGAGATCAGAGGAATTGGCTTAGTCATACACCAGGACGGCGTAGCGAACATCTCTGAGGACATGCCCATTGGCACTGCGGTGGCCCTGGTGCAGGTGTCTGACCGGGATGAGGGGGAGAACGCGGTGGTCACCTGTGTGGTGGCGAGGGATGTCCCTTTCCAACTGAGGCCGGCTGGGGACACACCGAACGACCACAAGAGAAAATACTTCCTGCAGACCACCGCCCCTCTGGACTACGAGCTTGTGAAGGATTACCGAGTTGAGATCGTGGCGGTGGACTCAGGAAACCCAGCTCTCTCCAGCACTAACTCTCTGAAAGTGCAAGTGACGGATGTGAATGACAACTCACCTGTCTTCGCTTCTGCCCAGCTGGAGGTGGACTTTGCAGAGGAAAATCAACCAGGAGACAAGGTGTTCGACATCGTAGCCACGGATGCTGACAGTGGCAGCAACGCAGAGCTGACATACAGTCTCATCACTGCGGACTCTTCTGCGAAGGGGCTGTTTGAGATTGACGCTGACACAGGGGAGGTGCGTGTGAGGAGCCCGCTGGACCGGGAGCACCGCGATCGCTACCAGTTCCACATCGCCGCCACCGATAAGGGAGTGCCCAGCCACCGCGGCACTGCTGCAGTTCTGCTCAGGGTGCTGGATCGGAACGACAATGACCCCAAATTCATGCTGAGCACCTACAGCTTCTCCGTGCTGGAGAACATGCCCCCCCTCAGCCCTGTTGGCATGGTGACAGTCACAGATGCAGACAAAGGGGAGAACGCCCGGGTTCAGCTTACCGCCGAGTCGGACGACGGAAAGTTTGTGATCCAGAACGGCAGCGGCACCATCCTGTCCAGCATCTCTTTCGACCGTGAGAAGGAGAGCACCTACACCTTCCGCCTGAAGGCTGTGGACAGTGGAGATCCACCCCGGTCCTCCTTTGTCGGAGTGACTATCAATGTGCTGGATGAAAACGACAACGCCCCCTACATTATCAAGCCCTCAAACTCCTCCTACAAATGCCTGTCCCCTCTGACCCGCCCGGACAGCCACGTGCACCAGGTGGAGGCTGAGGACATGGACATTGGTCCCAATGCAGAGCTGACCTACAGCATCACGGGAGGGAACCCCCACGGCCTGTTCCGCATCTCCTCCTCCGACGGGGAGATCACCCTGGCTAAGGAAATCACCCAGGGCCACAAGGGCCTCCATAGGCTGGTGGTGAGGGTGAGTGACAAAGGAAAGCCCCAAAGACACACCACAGGCCTGGTGCACATCTATGTGAATGAGACCATCGGAAACATCACCCTGCTGGAATCCCTGGTGGGGCACAGCCTGTACACTCCTCTGGAGACCGACATTGCCGGGGAGCCTGACCACAGCCTGGCCTCTCAGCACAGCAATGTCCTCTACGGCAGCCTGGCCGGCATCACGGGGGTCATTTTCATCATCATCGTCGTAGTGGTTGTCCGGCACCACCTGCAGCAGGATGGTAAGAGTGGCTACCAGGCTGGGAAGAAGGAAAGTAAAGACCCCTACACCCCTAAACAGGCCCCCAAGCACAAGAGGGGCAAGAAGGGGAAGAAGGGTGGGGCAAGCAAGCAGGCCGCACCGTTAGAGGAAGACGAGGAGGAAGGCACCAGCCTAGATGGTGTCAGCGTTAGTCCCAGGATCCACTTGCCCCTGAATTACCCACCGAGCAGCCCTGACCTGGGTCGCCACTACCGCTCAAACTCCCCTCTGCCCTCCATCCAGCTGCAGCCCCAGTCCCCCTCCACCTCCACCTCCACCAAACACCAGGCTGTGCAAGACCTCCCCGCAGCCAACACCTTCGTGGGCACTGGAGACGAGAACTCCATCAGCTCTGACCAGTTCTCCGACCAGAGCTACAAGCCCAACCCTCTGAAGTACGGCAGCAGACAGGTAGGCCACCACTGTGTGCACCAGATGTTTGTATTATGAGACAGGTGTGTGATAAGTTCTGAATAAGACAGGTGCCTGATCACCACTGAACAGGACAGGTGTGTAATAAGTATGAAATGGGACAGGCGTGTAATAAGTACGAAACAGGACAGGTGTGTGATAATTACTATAACAGGACAAGTGTGTGATAATTACTGAAGTGGCCAGGTATGGGCTGGGGTTGGAAAGGACAAAGCTAAGACTATCACATTATTACACTGAAATGGGTAAACCCTGCAATGGCTTTCAAACTGATTGGAACTCTTGACAAAGATAAAAATTATTGGCCCTTTTTAAAAAGTGTTAAGTTGTTTTTTAAACACTGGGGCTGAAGGGTCTCATGGTTGGATGAGACCAAACTGAAGGTGTTTGGCCAGGTTCACTGGAAGAAGGATGTCATACCAATGATGAAATATGGCAGTGGATTCTGATGTTATTGAGCTGATGTACATCTCCTGGAGCTCTTGTTGAGGTCTGTGGAGTCATAAACTCAAAGACCTTCCAAGTTACAATAACGTTTTGGCCAAAAACCTGCCCCCACTCCCTAAAGCTAAAATGGGTCACCCGCCAAGACAATGAGCTCAAGCATACCTGAAAAGAATGGTATAATAGCCAAAAACCTGCCCATATTCTAATCAACTGATGATTCACCTCTTCAGATTACACCATGGCTTCCCTAACCCCCTGTGGATAGCCTTTCTTCTCCTATTTTTTTGGATTTCCCTTTGAATAATGTTATAGGTATAGCTGTGCAAAAATAGGTTATCTGTCTCCTGGTACTTTAGTTATTGTACAGATTGTTTTTGTTAGCTTAACATGACACATATTGATTATTAATGGGCCTCTGTGCCTTCTTGGTGATATCAAATTTTTGTGTTCCTGAGACTAACACTGGTGTTTCCTTCTTTATGTCATTCTGGATAAGCATGTCTAAGTGATTGTAATGCATGATAGGGTTATTCTAGGGCCAAAATCAATAACCAACATTGTCCTGGCTATATTGGCCAATTGTCAGTGCTTTACATTATAGCACATTAATGCAAATTGCAGCCATGTTTTCACATACAAGAAGAGGTAAATGATCACAGATGTCAACTCATGGGGAGTCTCTGTTCTCTGTATATCGTAATATGGTGTGCTTGCCTGGTGAAAATGATGAATGATGCACTATAAATAATAAATTAATAATATTCAGATACCTATAAATCGGCTACTTTTTTAGCATGACCTTTTCACGTTTCACCATCAGTTACATATTAAATGCACCACCTCTCCGGTGTGTGAACTGTATGTTCCAAGGCTGTTACTTGTTTTGTTTACTGATTTTCAAATGCGTTTGAATCTGAGGAAGATTAAAAATTTTGAATATGTAATTAAGGGTTTGAACTTGCTACCCCGTTGCTAAGGTGAAACTAGGAGCCCAGTTGCACTCTGCACTCATTTGTACTCGCGGTAGTGCTTAATATCAAAGAGACCAATAAACAGCAAGCCATGGTGTTGGGTACACTGACCGGCAGCCTTGTGTGTGGGTGATGCAGCCGTGTGTGGGGGTGATGCAGCCATGTGTGTGGGTAATGCAGCCGTGTGGGTGGGTCAGGCAGCCGTGTGTGGGGGTGATGCAGCCGTGTGTGTGGGTGATGCAGCCGTGTGGGTGGGTCAGGCAGCCGTGTGTGCGGGTGATGCAGCCGTGTGAGTGGGTCAGGCAGCCGTGTGTGGGGGTGATGCAGCCGTGTGGGTGGGTCAGGCAGCCGTGTGTGCGGGTGATGCAGCCGTGTGTGCGGGTGATGCAGCCGTGTGTGTGGATGATGCAGCCGTGTGTGCGGGTCAGGCAGCTGTGTGCGGGTCAGGCAGCCGTGTGTGTGGGTGATGCAGCCGTGTGTGTGGGTGATGCAGCCATGTGGGTGAGGCAGCCGTGTGTGCGGGTCATGCGGCCGTGTGTGTGCGTCATGCAGCCGTGTGTGTGGGTGATGCAGCCGTGTGTGGGTCATGCAGCCGTGTGGGTGGGTCAGGGAGCCGTGTGTGCGGGTGATGCAGCCGTGTGTGTGGGTGATGCAGCCGTGTGGGTGAGGCAGCCGTGTGTGCGGGTGATGCAGCCGTGTGTGCGGGTGATGCAGCCGTGTGTGCGGGTCAGGCAGCTGTGTGCGGGTCAGGCAGCCGTGTGTGTGGGTCAGGCAGCCGTGTGTGTGGGTGATGCAGCCGCGTGTGTGGGTGATGCAGCCGTGTGGGTGAGGCAGCCGTGTGTGGGGGTGATGCAGCCGTGTGTGCGGGTGATGCAGCCGTGTGTGCGGGTCAGGCAGCTGTGTGCGGGTCAGGCAGCCGTGTGTGCGGGTAATGCAGCTGTGTGGGTGGGTCAGGCAGCCGTGTGTGGGGGTGATGCAGCCGTGTGTGTGGGTGATGCAGCCGTGTGGGTGGGTCAGGCAGCCGTGTGTGCGGGTGATGCAGCCGTGTGGGTGGGTCAGGCAGCCGTGTGTGGGGGTGATGCAGCCGTGTGTGTGGGTGAGGCAGCCGTGTGTGTGGGTCATGCAGCCGTGTGTGTGGGTCAGGCAGCCGTGTGTGTGGGTGAGGCAGCTGTGTGTGGGTGAGGCAGCCGTGTGTGTGGGTGATGCAGACGTGTGTGCGGGTAATGCAGCCGTGTGTGTGGGTCAGGCAGCCGTGTGTGTGGGTCAGGCAGCCGTGTGTGCGGGTCATGCAGCCGTGTGTGCGGGTCAGACAGCCGTGTGTGTGGGTCAGGCAGCCGTGTGTGTGGGTCAGGCAGCCGTGTGTGTGGGTGAGGCAGCCGTGTGTGTGGGTCATGCAGCCGTGTGTGTGGGTCAGGCAGCCGTGTGTGTGGGTGATGCAGCCGTGTGTGTGGGTGAGGCAGCCGTGTGTGTGGGTCATGCAGCCGTGTGTGTGGGTCATGCAGCCGTGTGTGTGGGTGAGGCAGCCGTGTGTGTGGGTCATGCAGCCGTGTGTGTGGGTCATGCAGCCGTGTGTGTGGGTGATGCAGCCGTGTGTGTCGGTGATGCAGCCGTGTGGGTGAGGCAGCCGTGTGTGCGGGTCATGCAGCCGTGTGTGTGGGTGATGCAGCCGTGTGTGTGGGTCATGCAGCCGTGTGTGTGGGTGATGCAGCCGTGTGTGTGGGTCAGGCAGCCGTGTGTGTGGGTGATGCAGCCGTGTGTGTGGGTCAGGCAGCCGTGTGTGCGGGTGATGCAGCCGTGTGTGCGGGTGATGCAGCCGTGTGTGTGGGTGATGCAGCCGTGTGTGCGGGTCAGGCAGCTGTGTGCGGGTCAGGCAGCCGTGTGTGTGGGTGATGCAGCCGTGTGTGTGGGTGATGCAGCCATGTGGGTGAGGCAGCCGTGTGTGCGGGTCATGCGGCCGTGTGTGTGCGTCATGCAGCCGTGTGTGTGGGTGATGCAGCCGTGTGTGGGTCATGCAGCCGTGTGGGTGGGTCAGGGAGCCGTGTGTGCGGGTGATGCAGCCGTGTGTGTGGGTGATGCAGCCGTGTGGGTGAGGCAGCCGTGTGTGCGGGTGATGCAGCCGTGTGTGCGGGTGATGCAGCCGTGTGTGCGGGTCAGGCAGCTGTGTGCGGGTCAGGCAGCCGTGTGTGTGGGTCAGGCAGCCGTGTGTGTGGGCTATGCAGCCGCGTGTGTGGGTGATGCAGCCGTGTGGGTGAGGCAGCCGTGTGTGGGGGTGATGCAGCCGTGTGTGCGGGTGATGCAGCCGTGTGTGCGGGTCAGGCAGCTGTGTGCGGGTCAGGCAGCCGTGTGTGCGGGTAATGCAGCCGTGTGGGTGGGTCAGGCAGCCGTGTGTGGGGGTGATGCAGCCGTGTGTGTGGGTGATGCAGCCGTGTGGGTGGGTCAGGCAGCCGTGTGTGCGGGTGATGCAGCCGTGTGGGTGGGTCAGGCAGCCGTGTGTGGGGGTGATGCAGCCGTGTGTGTGGGTGAGGCAGCCGTGTGTGTGGGTCATGCAGCCGTGTGTGTGGGTCAGGCAGCCGTGTGTGTGGGTGAGGCAGCTGTGTGTGGGTGAGGCAGCCGTGTGTGTGGGTGATGCAGACGTGTGTGCGGGTAATGCAGCCGTGTGTGTGGGTCAGGCAGCCGTGTGTGTGGGTCAGGCAGCCGTGTGTGCGGGTCATGCAGCCGTGTGTGCGGGTCAGACAGCCGTGTGTGTGGGTCAGGCAGCCGTGTGTGTGGGTCAGGCAGCCGTGTGTGTGGGTGAGGCAGCCGTGTGTGTGGGTCATGCAGCCGTGTGTGTGGGTCAGGCAGCCGTGTGTGTGGGTGATGCAGCCGTGTGTGTGGGTGAGGCAGCCGTGTGTGTGGGTCATGCAGCCGTGTGTGTGGGTCATGCAGCCGTGTGTGTGGGTGAGGCAGCCGTGTGTGTGGGTCATGCAGCCGTGTGTGTGGGTCATGCAGCCGTGTGTGTGGGTGATGCAGCCGTGTGTGTCGGTGATGCAGCCGTGTGGGTGAGGCAGCCGTGTGTGCGGGTCATGCAGCCGTGTGTGTGGGTGATGCAGCCGTGTGTGTGGGTCATGCAGCCGTGTGTGTGGGTGATGCAGCCGTGTGTGTGGGTCAGGCAGCCGTGTGTGTGGGTGATGCAGCCGTGTGTGTGGGTCAGGCAGCCGTGTGTGTGGGTGATGCAGCCGTGTGTGTGGGTCATGCAGCCGTGTGGGTGGGTGATACAGCTGTGTGTGTGGGTCATGCAGCCGTGTGTGTGGGTGATGCAGCCGTGTGTGTGGGTCAGGCAGCCGTGTGTGTGGGTGATGCAGCCGTGTGTGCGGGTCATGCAGCCGTGTGGGTGGGTCAGGCAGTCGTGTGTGCGGGTGAGGCAGCCGTGTGTGGGTGATACAGCCGTGTGTGTGGGTCATGCAGCCGTGTGGGTGGGTGATGCAGCCGTGTGTGTGGGTCAGGCAGCCGTGTGTGTGGGTGATGCAGCCGTGTGTGCGGGTGAGGCAGCCGTGTGTGTGGGTGATGCAGCCGTGTGTGTGGGTGAGGCAGCCGTGTGTGCGGGTGATGCAGCCATGTGGGTGGGTCAGGCAGTCGTGTGTGCGGGTGAGGCAGCCGTGTGTGGGTGATGCAGCCGTGTGTGTGGGTGATGCAGCCGTGTGTGCGGGTGAGGCAGCCTTGTGTGTGGGTGATGCAGCCGTGTGTGGGTGATGCAGCCGTGTGTGCGGGTGAGGCAGCCTTGTGTGTGGGTGATGCAGCTGTGTGTGGGTGATGCAGCCGTGTGTGGGTGATGCAGCCGTGTGTGTGGGTGATGCAGCCGTGTGTGCGGGTGAGGCAGCCTTGTGTGCGGGTGATGCAGCCGTGTGTGGGTGATGCAGCCGTGTGTGCGGGTGAGGCAGCCGTGTGTGTGGGTGATGCAGCCGTGTGTGTGGGTGAGGCAGCCGTGTGTGCGGGTGATGCAGCCATGTGGGTGGGTCAGGCAGTCGTGTGTGCGGGTGAGGCAGCCGTGTGTGGGTGATGCAGCCGTGTGTGTGGGTGATGCAGCCGTGTGTGCGGGTAATGCAGCCGTGTGTGTGGGTCAGGCAGCCGTGTGTGTGGGTGATGCAGCCGTGTGTGGGTCATGCAGCCGTGTGTGTGGGTCAGGCAGCCGTGTGTGTGGGTGATGCAGCCGTGTGTGGGTCATGCAGCCGTGTGTGTGGGTGAGGCAGCCGTGTGTGGGTGATGCAGCCGTGTGTGCGGGTAATGCAGCCGTGTGTGTGGGTCAGGCAGCCGTGTGTGTGGGTGATGCAGCCGTGTGTGGGTCATGCAGCCGTGTGTGTGGGTGAGGCAGCCGTGTGTGGGTGATGCAGCCGTGTGTGTGGGTCAGGCAGCCGTGTGTGTGGGTGATGCAGCCGTGTGTGGGTCATGCAGCCGTGTGTGGGTCATGCTATCTCATCGACTGTAGGCTGCACATTTGAAATGGAGGAGCTATGAAAAAGAGAAATTGTTACCCCATCGCACCTCCAGAGTGAAAAATTCTATGTCATTACAGATAAAATAATAACCCAGGAGAAAGTTGTCTGCAATGTACACAAGCTTCTGTACTATCCCTGCGAATGCTGGCACCTTTTCCCTCCAAAGGAGATCTGTCTGCTCTGTTTAGTTTAAGTGAGCCATGCCACTCTTGTGAAATGATGAACAAATAATGATGTGTTATAATTTTTTCTTTTGTTTGAGCCACAGCTGACCAGGGTCATTTTATTGCTGTGAATGGCATCATTGGCATTACTATGATCTTCCCTGGTTTTATTTTAAAAAAAATAAAAATTAAAGATAGGGTTTTCATTATTGCTTAGTTAAAGCGTAGTGCATTTAAACTCTTTAGTTTCAGGTTTAATGGGAAATTATAATTGGGCCATAATAATTATGCCTTTAAGCAACATTTTATTCAAATTTTGATGGTAGAAAATTTCTCTTACTTATGAGATTTTGAACTCTCATAGATAGTACTCTATCTTGTCTTCATATCAGCCATAAGCATCCATCCCAGATAGCATGTGTTTATTCTAAACTATCATTGGCTGATACAGATATGACCCTGATATGATTATGGATCTCTACATGCACTACCCTTTCAATGCAGATATGACCCTGATATGATTATGTATCTCTATGCGCTCTACCCTTTCAATGCAGATATGACCCTGATATGATTATGTATCTCTACACGCACCCTTTCTCACCTTTGAGAGGTCTTCTCCCAGTGGCTTCTCTCCAAAGGCTCTTCACTCGGTTAGGAGGCTGTGCTGACAGGCCTTGTCTTAAATGTGTGATATTCAGAAGATGGTTGCTGGGAGACCGCCTGCTTGTTTTTAGGACAGTGGTGCTAATTGGCCCAGCTGGGGCAGATAACGGTCTCTCTCAGAGGTTTGAAATGATGTTCCTCTTGTTCTGCTGCTCTGTCTGTTCTTGGTAGGAAAACTTCAAAAGGGGTCAGTGCTTTACTTTTAAAAAATTATGGCTGAAAGAGATTTAAATAAATTATAATTTATTGTAGGGTTCATAGATTTAAAAGTATCTATTCATAGATTTGAAACCCCTAAATGGGTGAAACATTTCCTTGAGAATATAGCCGCGTTTCCACCGCAGGAACTATACCCCGGAACTAGGAACCTTTTGAGGAACTCAGTGCGTTTCCACCGCAGGAACTAGGGTCTAAATTTAGTTCCTGGGGCTTTATTTTACCCCCCAAAAGGTTCCTGCTCGGGGGGTAGTACTTTCCGAAAGTACAGGAACCTTTTGGGTGGAGCTTGCAGCGCTGAACATTTATGATTGGTCGAGTACTCGCAGTATTTGTGTTGTATTTATTTTCCGCCATTACCCGCCATGTTTGAAAATATGCAGCGGCAAACCAATTTATTTTCATAACAACTTCAAATCAAACTTGTATGTTATGCGGCGCAGTAGCCTACTTTTGGTTATAGCCTGCCAACGTCTTGGAATTATAACGTGTGCTCTTCTGCTCTTTTCTTGCTTTAGTATTCGTTTTATAAAATGCTAAGCATTCCTGCTGGGACAGCATATTACGTACTAAAACATTCAAACGGATTAATTCGGTTGCTGAATATTTTCTTCCGGATTTTCTTTGTTAGCCCGTTGTAATTGACTCAAAACGTTTGATACAGATGTGAGGTATGCGGTAGCTCTGCGTAATTAACATTGGTGATACAGTACAAGCAAACTGGAAATCACCTTCCGCACTTTTTGTCCGGGTAAAATAACAGGTTAATTCTAGTAATCTTCCCTTTAGCTTTTTCAGACTGCCGTAATTTTACTCAATTTTACTGGCATTTTTCAATTCCACGAAAAGACCAGGAAGACTATGGACTAATTTATGGTGCATGGTTCGCATCTGGAGGGCACACTTCGCTGCTCGGCTAGCAGTAACTTCAAAGGAAAGCAAACGGTGGCTGTACCACTACTAATTTACATTTTCACGCAAGTCCGAGTTTTCGTTCTATTCTTGTCATTTTGCGATTGGCCTATATGGAATTGACGACGAGAAAGTAATCAAACAGCAAATTGTTTACAACGTGTGCATGTTTTCTGCTGTTGTTGCCAGTTATACATATAAATGTGACTGCATTCTGTCGCTTCGGATGTCAAGACATGAAAGCGAATGTTCGCATAAAAACATAATGAATGTGTTTGAGAGGATATATGAAAATCAATAAATACAAAAGTAACCATATATAGTCATTGTTGGTAACCCGTTGTATATAAGTGGAATAAACCCCTCCGGGCTGTCCCGGTTATTAGAAAATAATGTAGGCTACTTCGGTGGTAGTATGGGGTTACAGAAGAAATCATATGACAGATGGACCGACGACAACGTCGCTTTTTCATACGTCAGTGAGCTAATTTGCCTAATCTTCGCGGTACTTTAGACCCTGGTGGAAACGCAGACAACCATTGGCTGAAGGAACCTTTTAGTTCCTGGTAAAGTAGTTCCTGGGACTGAAAGGTAATTTTGGTGGAAACGCGGCTTATGTGTGCATGTGCATCAACAGGGATGCAAGTAAAACAGAACTGTTTTTCACAGTCAACTGAAAAAAATTTTAAAAAGCTAAAGCAAATGTGAAAATACAGGTATATTAGTCAATTGAGTTTCATGGTGAGATATGTCTGTGTTGATTAATGAAACATGTAAAAGTTATGTTATGTAATGTAATATTCTGGGTCTGCGATCAGCTGGGAACCAGAATGATTGACATGGCATGCATTATCAGAATATTTGGCCACCCACAGCAACAAAAGCGGTGTTGATTAATAAGCTGATTTCAAGTTGCACAACAATAGTCAAATCATACACAATACACATACAGGCCTTAACCCCAGAGTAGCAAACACAAAAGGAGAAACCCTGAAATGATGGTGAGGACAAACTGCCTGGTGGGAAAACATATCGAGAGGAACCCAGCTATAGAGGGGGAGCCCATCTAAAACTGAGAAGTGCCAAGTATTAGCAAGCAATCCATAATTAGTAGGCCATAATTAGCCCATATTGTCAGAATTTGGAGGTGTGGGAGAAGTATGGCAGTTGGGTGGGGCAGTAGTTCAGTAGTGCAGTAGGGTGGGGCAGTAGTTCAGAATGGTAGGGCAATAGTTCAGTAGGTCAGTTTGGTGGGGCAGTAGTTCAGTAGGGCAGTTGGGTGGGGCAGCAGTTCAGTAGGGCAGTGGAATCAGGAGCAGTGCAGTAGGACAGTGGGGGGCAGCAGGGTTGGGAGGCAGTATTTTACCCCAGCCTCGGGCAGAATGTTGTATTTTACCCCAGCCTTGAGGGAGGTTCTATTTGACACAACACATGGTTCTATATTTATTTGTGTAATGACAACAAATCTTACCCTCAGAAATCCATATGAGAAATTGGGATGGCAGGTATGCCATCCCGCCAAGTTACGCCTTGGCGGGGGCATGCCCCCATACCTATACAGCACCGAGAGTTTGGCACTTTTCAGGGTTCCCCACAGAAATAACCACAACAGCCACAGACACTCAGCCCTTAAAAACATTAAATTCTGTACATTCTGACCCCATTTCAACAGACAGAATTCATAAACAACTTCACATGTCCACACAATAAAGCCCCAAACTAAGGGGATTTTGCGTTTTCTCCTTCTTCTTCTTCTTCTTCTTCTCTTTCTTCTTCTTCTTCTTCTTCTTCTTCTCATTCTTATTTTTCCTGCCGCCTATCCCACTAACAACATGTCTCCCCATTGGACATTTCACTAACACCAGCCAAATCTGCCCTACACGACCCAATCAAAAACGCGCATACACACGAAAAATACCCATACATTTTTATTCTGAAACATTTCCCGTTCAAACAGCTAGTCCGCCTGTGGCCTAGTGGGTAAGGTTACAGTCTTGGGAACATGGGGTCTTAGGTTCAAGCCCAGCTTAGAACACGTTTCTTTAACCTGCTTCAACCCTCACTAATAATTGTCTACTAGCCTACTTATCAATTATTGCTTTTGCACCATATTTACCCGCCGTTCACCGTTCAGTTATTAACCGGCTACAATATTGCTAAGCCACATGGATTCAACGGGAGCTCTTCTGTGCTTACTGGCCTGTGTTCTTTAAAACCACCGGCAGGTTTGCTAATGATATTTCACGCATTGCATGGCATTAGCTAACGAAGTCACGGCAAATGTATTCCTTTCATTAAAAAGTTACACCAGTTCACCACTGTGCCATTTCTATTAACTATATTTCTTCACTTGGCTACCGTACAAAACTTTCATATCAGCAAACGCCACGTTTCTATTTCTACATTCCTGTTACCTCGCTCTGTTCTCTATCTAGCCACATACGCTACAAACAATTACTACTTATGTACATTCTGCAACTCCGCAATTTGAACAGCTAATCCATCCGTGGCCTAGTGGGTAAGGTTACAGGCTTGGGAACACTGGGTCGCATGTTCAAGCAACTTGAAAACGCCACGTTTCTACATTCCTGTTACCTCGCCCTGTTCTCTATCTACCCACATACGCTACAAACAATTAGTACTTATGTACATTCCGCAACTCCGCAGGTTGAACAGCTAATCCGTCTGTGGCCTAGTGGGTAAGGTTACAGGCTTGGGAACACTAGGTCGCATGTTCAAGCTCAGCTTGGAACCCGTTTCTTTAACTTGCTTCGACCCTCACTAATAATTGTCTACTACTTCTTAATTATTGCTTTTGCACCATATCTACCCGCCGTTGACCGTTCAGTTATTAACCGGCTACAATATTGCTAAGATATATGCATTATGACTTACCGTCTGTACGTTCAGTTATTGACCGGCTATAATATTGCTAAGCCATATGGATTCAACGGAAGCTCTTCTGTGCTTACTGGCTTGTGTTCTTCTTTAAAACTACCGGCAGGTTCGCTAATGATATTTCACGCATTGCATAGCTATGGCATTAGCTAACGAAGTCACAGACTGGTAAACCTCACTCACGGCCACCCATATGCATTTCATGACGCAAATGTATTCCTTTTATTTAAAAGTTACACCGGTTCACCACTGTGCCATTTCTACTAACTATCTCATAAAAAACACGTTTTCAACGTACAAAAATGCCAAGTTACTAAAAAGTATTGATATCAAAATGACGCCAAGTTACGATACTACAAACAATATAGGCTATCTTGCCTCACCGAAATGACATAAGATGTATCTCAAAGCAATGCTACCCAATATTTCCTCAGTTCTTGTTGAAAACGTTGAAAAC
This sequence comes from Anguilla anguilla, assembly GCF_013347855.1. NCBI lineage: Eukaryota > Metazoa > Chordata > Actinopteri > Anguilliformes > Anguillidae > Anguilla > Anguilla anguilla. Next base: position 55,237,462 of record NC_049209.1, read on the forward strand.
GTGTTTTTTATGAGATAATGTTGTACAAAATTTACCCAATATTTCCTCAGTTCTTGTTGAAAACGTTGAAAACGTGTTTTTTATGAGATAATGTTGTACAAAATTCTGAGTACTGATATGTGAGAGGGAATGTGACTCATCTCTCTTTCTCTCTTTCCTTCAAAGCACAGACACAGTCAGAAAAAGTCTATATTCTTCTGTCTCACAAACGTACAAACACACAGATCTCTCCTTCTCTCTCTCACACACACACACACACATACAGATCTCTCCTTCTGACACACACACAAACACACAGATCTCTCCTTCTTACACACACACACACACACAGATCTCTCCTTCTCTCACTCACACACACACACACACACACACAGATCTCTCCTTCTCACACACGCACACAAACACACAGATCTCTCCTCACACACAGACACACAGATCACCCTTCTCACACACACAAACACACAGATCTCTCCTTCTCACACACACACAAACACACTGTCTATTTGAAGTATCCTCTCCCTGTCAGAAGAGTTTCCTTTCTGAATTAAATGCTCCAGCTTCAGGCCAGTGTGTCTGTCAGCTCTGGAAAGTAGGCCCCCAGCACTGAACAAAATGAGCAGCATGCAGGCTACAGTGCCTCAGCTAGGGGTTAGAGCCAAGGCACTGTGGGGGGGGGGGGGATGGAGCCGCAGCGGAGGTGCAGCTCAGTCTCACTATGTCGTATGGGTTTGGCCCCTCCCTGATTTCCTCTACCATTGCATATTTGACAGACAGAATGGTTTCAGATCTCTAGACAAAATGTCATGTCAGACAAAAGGGGCCTGAGTAAAATATGAATTCATTAATTTCATGAAAAAGTTATCAAACAGCCGTATCACATATGTGAAAAAACTGCAACCAAATGCCTTCTATGATTTGATACCAGTCTTTCACATTGATGTGGAGGAATTTTAGCCCACTCTTCTTTGCAGAAATGCTTTAATTCAGGCAAATGGGCAGGTTTTTGGCCATGAACTGCTTGTTTCAGGTCCTGCACAGCACCTCTGTTGGGTTCAAGTCAGGTCTTTGAATTGGTCAGTCCAAAACTTTAATTTATTTTCAGTAATTAAGATTTGGACTTGCTTTTGTGTTTTGGATCATTGCTTGCCGCATGTCACGTCCCTCCGCCTCAGGTGGGGGCGCTGGCCGTTTGGACACGCGTGTGTCTTGTTAAAGTTCATTGTGAGCACCTGTGGCTGTGCCCTTTTAAGAAGCCTGGATTCGGCTTCTCAGGAGATGGGACTTTTTCTCCCCACCTCTCGACCACGGCCGGGTCTTGATTTTATCTGGTGTTTTGCAGCTATTTTAGTATTTCTTTTTGTAATCAAATAAAGTTATTGGTTAGTTTTGGTAAACTTTGGTGTCGGCATCGCTTATGTTTGCGAGGGCTTGAGAGCAACCGTAACATAAATGGGGGCTCGTCCGGGATTTTACCCTTTATAGTTTTACATTTTCTGTTCTTAGCCCGGTTAGCTTAGCCGCCGGGCGGGTCCAAGGGACTTGTCACTTCATTGTTTTTCCTTTTTTGTTTTTGGTGGTTAATATGAGTGGAGCTACGCTTCGGGGCACTGAGGTCGACTAGTAAAGTGGTCTGCTGAGTGCTCACGAGTTTAGCGTTCAAAGTCGCCCCGAGCGCAGAAAACCACCGAAGACTAGTTTGAGTTAGTTTTTTTTCTGTTTGGTTAGATAGGATCGGGGAAGCCCACAATAGTTCAATGGTAGCGCCACTGATTGGTTTAATCACTCTGGATTTGTATCAGCTGTTTCGTCCAGCTGGGCCGATTGATCTGGGAAAAGGAGAGAATCGTTTGACTGGTATGGTTTTTTTGATAGCACTGTTCAGTTTGATAACTGAGTAACATGGACGCCTAAACATTTAGGCTACGTAAAGTTTTGGTTAGTCTCTTGTTATCGGTGCTTCGTGATAATTGTCTGTCAGCTGATCCTCCTGCATGGTGTTTTGCTTAGTGTTCGGCCATGTTAGAATGGTTTAGCCCAGACGGTCTTTCGATTTCCGAACTTCGCGTCTATTGCTTTCTCGTTCCTTATTGTGAAGAATACTGTCGTGCATTTGTCGGTTTCCGAATATTAAGTCTCTGACCTTGTCCGTTTCGTGTTAGCCTGGTAGTGTTTCTGCTTCGGTCCTAGATTATTTATATTGCGAAACCGTCCGATAAACTGCTGGAGTCTCGAGATGTAACGTTGAGTTTGCTTGAATGTCCGTGTACTTGCACATGGTACTATAGACTAATAGTCCCTTGTTTTTACTCTACGCGCGTGCGGCGCGCGTAGAGTTCCTGCGGCGTCGCGCGCGTGCGGCGCGCGTAGAGATCCTGCGGCGTTTCTGTCTCCCCTGGTTTGTCTCCCCTTGTTCACTTTGTTTTGTTTTGGGGACTGGTGTTCCCAGCTGGTGGTGGGGGTGTTGCGTCCCTCCGCCTCAGGTGGGGGCGCTGGCCGTTTGGACACGCGTGTGTCTTAAAGTTAATTGGGAGCACCTGTGGCGGTGAACTTTTAAGAAGCCTGGATTCGGCTTCTCAGGAGATGGGACTTTTTCTCCTCACCTCTCGACCGCGGCCGGGTCTTGATTTTATCTGGTGTTTTGCAGCTATTTTAGTATTTCTTTTTGTAATCAAAGTTATTGGTTAGTTTTGGGAAACCTTGGTGTCGGCATAGCTTATGTTTGGGGGGCTTGAGAGCAACCGTAACACGCATAACCCAATAATGCTTCAGCTTCAGCTCACTGATAGAAGACCATTTTCTGACAGCATTGAATTCATGGTTCCTTCAATAATAGCAAGTCATTCAGGTACCGAGGCAGCAAAGCATCCCCACATTATCACACTACCACCAGCATGTTTGACAGTTGGTATGATGTTCTTACTGTGAAATACTGCATAGAGGCAGAAACTCTGGGGATTTTCAAGACTAGGCTTGATAGTGTTAGATACTATCTGGTCTGTAGGTAATCAGAGCACTAATTTAGTGAGGAAAATGGCGAGCATTGTTGGGCTGAATGGCCTGTTCCTCTCCTGAGCCCTCAGCAATACCTGCATCACAGCTGCAGCCACTCCCACCTCCCTCTCCTCAGCCTATGCCCCCCCCCCAACCCTGACAGACCTTCATGCAGAGCTGGGGGGGCTGGCCTCTACTGCTACTTAATGGTCTGTCTTAATTTAAAATAATAAACAGCCCTTATCTTTATCTGGCAGCCCATTGGGTATGCATCTTGGCAGTGGTGCTTATGATTGTAACTGTATCTCCAGATTATATGCAGTTTGTTTTCGATGTAAAATGAACTTTTGTAATATTTCTTTGTCTGTAAGCATCTACAATGTTAAAATTGTAATTATTAATTATTATATAATTATTTTCCAGATCTTAATTTTTATGTCCACTAACAGTTCCACGAACTACAGTTAAACGGCAACTATGATGTACTGGTCTGAAAGGATGTGTGAGTCTGGTGTGGGTGTTTTATATGAGTGTAAGGTGTGAATATGTGAGTGTGGTGTGGGTGTGCGTGTGTGTGTGTGCACGAGTATGGTGTGTTTTTCGGTCAAGTTAGATTCACAAACATTTCTGTGTTTCCTTCATGTTACAGCTTCCTCATCGGCGAGTGACATTCTCCACAGCCAATCAGACGCCTGACATGCAGGATCCCGCTCACAGCCTGTATGACAGCGGGTTGGAGGAGTCTGAGACCCCAAGCAGCAAGTCCTCCTCAGGGCCCCGCATTGGGCCCCTGGCTGTGCCCGAGGAGCACTATGAGAGGACCACTCCCGACGGCAGTATCGGTGAGATCCAGCACCCTGAGAGCGGTAAGAACTGAACCTCATACTCTACATACAGAACTGAGAGCAGTAAGAACTGAACCTCATACTCTACATACAGCACTGAGAGCAGTAAGAACTGAACCTCATACTCTACATACAGCACTGAGAGCAATATGAACTGAACCTCATACTCCACATACAGCACTGAGAGAGGTGATGATATTGCACCTAGAATCTTGCAAAAGATTTATTTTCATTGTTCAACTCCTCAGTGTACAGAACATTGTGCCTCAAAATATCTGAAGAACTTTGCATAAATAAGTTTGATCCACTCTTATCATCCACTTTTGGCAGAATAATTGTTGTATATTTTTTAAATTTTATTTACTCGATTGTGTACCGTTTCCACAAAATGCACTTTGAGGAATACTCTCCCTGTGGCCATTGCAGTAAGGTCAGTATAAATTTGAGAGTCTTGACTTCCTCCATCCTGGTGCAGTTTGATTTATTGTTCTCCAGCCAGCTCTGATTGCAGCGACGTGATGAGATTGATGCTGCAGTTCATTGCTTTAGTTTGTCCTTGCTATGACCGAAACCTTGGCCGAGCAACCGAAAAGGGTACCGACTGCAATAGGGATCAGACTCTGCTGCCAGTTTAACAAAAATATTCATTTTTAGTCACTTAGTTTTACATTAGTAAGTTTTAGATAAAAAATGACAAGCCAAAGTAAACCTATAGGTTGTACAAAATACAAGAATAGGGAAACAGGTGGCAGCCAGCCCATACCTGGAAAACTACACCTGCCACTGTGAAAGAGATCTTCCCTAACCATGTTTTAGCATGAGTCTTCTGGGGATCTAGCCTCCTCACTCTCCTAGCCTCATCTGAAACAGGGCTGAAAACAACAATAAAAAAACAACCTGCTCAAAAAAAGCCCCTGATAAGTACGCATGAGAAATCAAAACAGAACCTGTGTGTGTGTGTGCGTGCGTGTGCGTGCACGTGCGTGTCTGCATGCGTGCGTGTGCATTGTTACGTCCCCAAGATGGTCTAGGGGTACAGGGGTGTAACAAAGAGAATGACTATTTATTGATTAAATTTAATTAACAGGGAAAACACGATGTCGGTATTTTAGTCCTTAATTTATTTACACAATTATTTTTATATACAGAGAACACAAACAGGAGGGGAAACACTGGGCGGTACCAAACAAAAGAAAATAAACAAACAAAAATATACTAACAATTCGAGAAATTAAAGAAACTAACTGACTGAAACCCAAAATCTTCCGAACCTAACTGACTACACTGACTACGCTAAACTGAACAAAAACATACAAGGGTGGTACACGCCCTTATCTATATATATATACACAAGTGAAACTAACAGTGACAGTAATAAGAAAAAACACCTACCTAATTCCCACTCCTAACCCAACAAAAACCAGCAACCAAACCAGGGACGCAAACCCAAACTCAAAGTCTATTAAAAAAAAATACGGGCAAGAAGTCAAAATGGCACAAAGTCACAACAGCACAAAGTCAATACAAAGGTGAACCAAAATTCAAATCTAAGTCACTCTCAGGTAACTGACAATACGGTCTTATACAGGTGTGGGTCGGGTCCACATTCGCCGCCAAGCGATGTCCGCAGAAGAGGATTGGGGGAAAAACTACGCTTCCTCTGCCTCACCAATTGCGGAGTGACCTGTAGCACAGACTTTACAGAATAATGAGACGGGGAGAGAACAAAAACCTGGCACGTAACACCCTAGTAATGCTAATTACAATAAATACAATTTAAAAATTAAGTGCGCGACAGGGCATCCGCTAACACATTTTCTGACCCCTTCTTGTGCTTTTATTCCGATGGTAATTTTGAACCAACAAGGACCACCTCATCAATCGTTGGTTATTGTTGCGCATGCGGGCCAACGGATTATGGTCGGTGAACACCGTAACGGGTAGAGAGCTAGACCCGACGTATACTTCAAAATACTGAAGCGCCAGTAGCAATGCTAGTGTCTCCTGTTCAATGGTGGAATAGTTTACCTGATGCTTGTTAAACTTTCAGGACAAGTAGCATATGGGATGGTCGATTCCATTGATATCCTCCTGCAGAAGCACTGCTCCAGCACCGGAGGCACTCGCATCCACCTCCAGCTTAAATGGTAATGAGAAGTCTGGGGCAGCAAGCACAGGAGCGCTACACAAGAGCGCCTTTACGCTCTCGAAAGCCTGTTGACACGCGGGGGACCCGACAAAGGCACAAGGTGGACTGAGCAAGCTTGTAAGGGGAGAGACCACAGTAGAAAAATTGTTACAAAAATTGCGGTAACCCGCCATGCCCAGAAAACTATGACGTTCCCGCTTAGTGGTGGGCACTGGCAACGCGTTGAACCCTAACCTCCTCCGAGATATGTGACCGTGGCTTTCCGAATTAACATTTTGCCAAATAAAGGGTTAAAGAGTCTGCACTCAGACGATCGAACACAATTCCCAGGGTTTTTACATGTTCCATCTAATAGGAAGAATAGACTAGATCATCTAAATAAGCTTCACAGTGTGAAACCCCCTCCAAAAGAAAAGTCATCAACCTTTGAAAGGTCGCGGGGGCGTTTCACATTCCGAAAGCCACGACCGTGTACTGCATGAAATTGTCAGGTGTAACGAAGGCAGATATGTCAGATGCACAAGGGGTTAGCGGCACCTGCCAGTAACCCTTTAGCAAATCTAACCATACAAGGGAACTGGAAAGAATCTGGCACAGTCAAAGAATTAACTTTGCCTGCGTGGGCGTGCATATCTGTGTGCAAATGTTAAGGATATTGACATTTTTGCTAGCATGTGGTCTAACAAATGTATTGTATAAGATAACTATAACTTTCTTGGATTTATACTCAGTACTTTTGGCTTTATTGCAAATTTTAAAATGAGCCCTGGGAGTGGTTTGTAGGTTTACGGCTGATAATCTTATCAGCCAATGAACACAAGAACATATTTTGTGATTATATTTTAAACCGAGTAGAAGTGAATCTGTCAGTTTTATTCCCTTATCCTAAATGATGTTGTTCTTGAATGTAAGTGTCTTGAAGCTAGCACATGGTGGATCCCTTTAACTGCTGTTTAGGTGCCCGTGTACCTCTGTCTTAAGGTTGAATTGAGTCCTACATGTCCCAGTTGTCAGTGCCATTACTTGCCATTACTGGAATGCATAAATAGGCTGTCATTAAATTAAATTAAAAATTATGACTGACAGCTCTTCACTCCCTTGAAGACAAGTGCAAGGTTTCTGTGGAGGTGTCTGGTTTCCATGGAAACAGCATGATAAATCCACTGTGCGGTGTTTCTTTGTACAGATGTACGGTCTCTCCCTGACGTTACCATGACGGGGAACTGCACTCCAGAATGCACTGAATTTGGTCATTCAGACACCTGTTGGATGCCAGGTCAGTCGTCCCCGACACGCAAGACCAAGAGTGCCCCAAAGCTCTCTACATTCGTGCCTTACCAGGAGAGAGCAGGACAGCTGGCCAATGGGCGTCCGGGGAGCGAGGAGGAACAGTGCACTGGGCCTCCGGCCTCCCACGGTGCCTTCCGCAAGGACACACCTGCCCGTCACACCTCCAAAAGAGAGATCTACCTGTGAGGAGCACACAAATGCCCCTCACTGAACCACCCAGAAGGTTTAAGTACATGAAACAGATTCAGCCCTACAGGAATGTAAGCAGCAGCTCATTGATTTATGATGATACAATTAACTGTTTTTTTTTTTTTTCCCTTTTTTTATTGTTTCCTGCAATGCATTGATGTAAGACTGAAAGATACATCACAACATTCCTGGCCTGTTCTGGAAGCCTGTGGAATGTTGTAAAGGTAATCCACCAGTCCTGCCAGAATCCATATCTTATCCAGCTCCAAATAAATCCCACTGATGACAGTCGTTCTGCACAAGAGGAAATAGTTATTAATATTAATAAATCACACTAAGCAGACTTTACTGTACAGCGGTGTAAATACATTTTAATGGTGTGCATATGTCTGTCGGGCTTCAGTGCTTTCCCTTTGGCTGTTAGGAGCTTCACATTTGGGGCATTTTGTTGTAGTTGTTTTACAGTGATAAAGAATTGTTGTTGTTACTGGAAGAAAACAGCCAGAATTCATTAGTTTGAGTAGAGAGTTCTGCGGCACATGCACTGGTAACAGGGCCTGGTTGAAGGTCATTTTAACGTGATACTTTAGAACAGCTTAGGAGGGGTTCTTTTGTAATGTTTAGTCTTTGTTCTGTGGAAGTCTCACGTTTTGTAAAAACAAAAAAAGCCAAAACAGAAAGAACACACTGTGCTTAGTTATAGGTTATACACAGTCTAAATCACTGTGGCTGCGAAGTACACTGTCCCCTCCCTGAAGAGGAACCCTGACCTGCAAACTGACCACACCATGACTGTGCTCTAAATGTATCCTCCTGGCTCTCAAGCTCTCAGTTTTTTAGTTGGAAACGCCCCCCCCCCCCAGACTGTAATGCAATGGCACACGTCCAGGGTTAGGGGCTGCCACAGACTCTCAAATACCCAGAGGTGCTATTGTTCCTTAATGATGAGCTGGCATACTTGAGAAACCACAGAGTAACTGACATAACAATTGTCAGTGCCCTTCCCATAAAAGTATAATAATAATAATAATAATGTGTATAAAATATTGCAAAATTCATTAAAGCTGCTGATACCTGCTTCAGTTAGACAACAGTTTATTGCAACATGTTTCTAATGTGCCATATGAAGTATTCTAGCATCCAAAAGCAGTAGAAAATGAAGCCAAACCACAGTGCATTAATGTTGTAATATGCCTTTAAAAAGGTGTGTCACAGAGTTAGCATCTGACCCTCAGTCACAAGCATCAATACTTCTCAGTCACTTACTTGCGGGGAGCAAGGGGCAGCACCCCGAGAGTTCCAGCAGGAAGGGGTGTTACCTTCAGCAGCAGGTGAGAGCGGACTGCCACTTGTATGATGGTAGTGCTGTGTTTAAGAGGTGTTTTCATTGACAGAAGCACTGGATTAACTGCTACATAGTTTTGGGACCAGGGTGGATTTGCATTCAGTCCTTGGTGACACCGGATCAGAAGATGGTGGATGATTCAGTCCTCATAATCACTGCCTCTCAGCTTCACAAATAGCATACTGCTCTTGGAGCTGATCGCTGAAATGAGATATATTGTTCAGACAGCTAATGTAGACAGAAATAATGACTGTTCTAATGGCATGCCTTTTTCCGCTAGTTTGATTATCGGTTCAGTCAAGTGAAAGTCTATAGCTTCACCGTGCCAGTAACTTTTTTTTTTTACAAGGCGACATAACATTTCCAATCAATAATAATTCAATGAACACAGTGCATTTTGATATTTCAGAGTTCTGAAGAACCATTGTATTCACATCTGAAAGAGCATCATTGTCTCAGTCATGTCAAAAATGTTATGCATGTTGAGAACACTTTCTCGCTCTCAGCTGTACCCACAGATGCTGGCAGTTTCTATTAACTCCAGTAACAGCTGACATGCTGGACCTGCTACACCTGACGTCTTCAGGTATTAAATAATGGATGTAATTAAGCAGTAATTGTTATCAGTCTTGATGATTCATCTAATCTAATGGCTCATATATATATATATATATATATATATTTTTATTTTTATTTTTTTTTATTTATTTTTTTATTTATATTCTCTCTTCCTACTTTTTTGCAGTCCTACATCTGAAACTTCTATTACATTCACTATGATAAATGTGCAAAAAGTAGAGATTGACATGACCCAATACTACAGGCACTCAATCACATGACCTAACACTACAGGCCCTCTCAGTCACATGACCCAACACTACAGGCCCTCTCAGCACTGGTGACATGAAAGGCTTTGATAAATCAGCAGCATGTTTGAAGGTAGCAGCACAAAGAAAGTGGTTAGGTAGAAGGTTACTTCACCTTTCTATGTTCTACTTTTATGAGCAGTCTGTGACAGTTGTTAAAGCTGGGCATTCACTAAACTGTATCGCAGCTGATTTGAGCATCCCAGGCAATTTTTCAAGATCAGAGGAAAACCTCATTAGGAGTGCTGTAGCTCTCTGTGTGTGAGAGTCAGCGTGCTCCTGCTAATTGTTCTCCCGTTCTATAACTTATCTCTTCAGCAAAATTTCTTCTGTGGGAGATCATCACTGACAGACCTGAGCATAATTAGATTATGGAGCTTTAGTTTGAAGTACATTTCTGAAATTGTATTTCATTAATCGGGTTTATTCTTGTCTGAACATGCATATTATATCATAAATTGCAAATTTTGAATGTGTTGTTCAGTGTATAATTACCATATCAGATAGAAATTACTTTCTCACATTTACATGCTGGTGTAGGCCATCTTCTCTGATACTACAGAAAAATAATGGAGCAACAGGAAAAATAAGTGGAATCCATCATTCAAAGTTTTTATCACCCCTGAACACATGAATGAAACTGAAAACTAAAATGTTTTCATTTTATATATAATATGACCGCTCGGAGTGTAAGGTTCCAAGAACAGCTTAAAATACTAATCATCTCCTGTGCTCATATTGTGAGGGTTTTCATGGATCACAAATAATCAATAAAGTGTTACTGTTGTCTCTGAGTGATTACTGATGATTTATGGTTAGAGCTTCTTTACTGTGGGAAGTAATGGATGTCATTGTTCGCCTGAATTACAGAAATACACTGCCTTTAAAGTGTCTTTTCAGAAAGTAAAATTGTTTGCCTAAATGTTGGTTATATTTGTACAGAAATATACTTGTAATGCCATGTTTTTGCACAGTTTTCTGTATCTGCAAGTGTGCTTTAAAACTTACTGTTTAAAAAATGTAATGGTTATAGACATTGTAAACTACTTAAGCTAGGGGCATTATTGGGTTGAATGGGTTTCTTTGGTGTCACTGTGCTGTAGTGATTCCCTAGCTTCTTTTCCTTCAAGGGTTCAATGCTTTATTTGGATTCCACATGTTTTAAAACTGAGAAGCTAGGTTGATTATACAATGCTTGTTTTATTCTTATACGTTTCGTTTTGTTGAAGTATTTGCATGTTGAGAGAATCCATTGTAATTAGTCTTCTATTTTAAAGCTTCATAATAAAATATGTTCTGAAAAATAAATAACTGTATTGATGTCTCTTTCTCTTTTAAATAACCGCCTGAAATAATACTCATCCATGCTCTCATGATTATTCTCAGCTTATTGCATGCTGAATTAACTCTGCAATGCTATTATTGTTAAACTGATTGTAAATGGCTCTTCTTATATATCCATCCAAATCAAAAAATGACATTTTCAAAATTTTTGCATTTATTCCACTTCCCTTATAAAAGCTTATGTTTTTATTACGTTGTGGTATTGTTCACAGGTGCCTGAAGAGCAGAGCAGAGGGTCGCAGAGGGTCATTGATGCAATTGGGAGCACATGTGTTCAGGGCTCCCAGAGAGATTAAGATTACTGTCTCCAGTTTGAGGGAGAGCTCTCTCACCACTGTTTGGTTTCTGTTTTGGTGTGGACTGTGTTTTTGGTTTTACACCATACAGCATTGCTGCAGCATACCTTTCACACTTCCACTCACCTACACTACTGATAATGTTGACTTTCACACCCACATTTGTCTTGTTTTTGGTATAATTAATTTTTAAAATTTTTTTGAACACTGACACATTTTAAATGTGAATTTGCTTTATAAATGTGTCAGTGTTCAAAAAAATAAAAAAAATAAAACCCTAGGTCAGCCTCAACCATAAATAAATATAAAACCAAAGGACTGCCTCAACCATAATCTAAAAAAAGTAACCATGAACCCTTTTTTTTTTTTTTTTAATACCTGAGGTCAGCCTCAACCCTTAATAAAAAATAAAACCCTGGGTCAGTCTCAAACTGAAATAAAAAATAAAACCCTAGGTCAGTCTAAACTATATATAAAAAAATAAAACCCAAGGTCAGCCTCAACCCGAAATAAAACTACAACCCGTTAATAACAATAATAAAACCAGAACTATAATCCAAACCATAAGTAAAAACACATAATACTCTAACCCTAACCCTAACCATTATTAAAACCCTAGGTCAGCCTTAACTTTAATTAGAAAATCCTAAATCTTACACTAATAAATAAAACCATAGGTCACCCTCAACCCTAATTGAAAAATAAAACCTTAGTCCTAAAACTAACGCAGAAAAATAATTTTTTTAAAAAGAAAATGCTAATTGTGTATTAACAATCATGATCAATTAAGTGTTTTCAATTAAAAATTCAGAATGCCTTTTTTTGGTACAGATGAATAGGAAAACATGTTGAAATCAATGAAATATAATGTGATGCAAGAATTGTATGATCATTAATGTGTTTTCATGGAAAATGGCAAAATACATAAGACTATAGTCTTATGTCCAAAAAGGGTCAAAAGCGGCACCCGTTCCGAAATGCATTTTTTTTGGTACCGATGAATCAGAAATCATGTGTATAATACAGCTGTGATGAAATAAATGAATTACAATGTGTTTCAACAATTTTATGATCAATAAAGTATTTCCACCTAAAAAATCTAAATGCTTTTTTTTTTGGTACAGATGGATAGGAAATCATGTTTATAATACAGCTGTGATGAAATAAATGAATTACAATGTGTTTTAACAATTTTATGATCAATAATGTGTTTTCATGGAAAATGGCAAAATACATAAGACTATAGTCTTATGTCCAAAAAGGGTCAAAAGAGGCACCCGTTCCGAAATGCATTTTTTTTGGTACCGATGAATCAGAAATCATGTTTATAATACAGCTGTGATGAAATAAATCAATTACAATGTGTTTTAACAATTTTATGATCAATAATGTGTTTTCATGGAAAATGGCAAAATACATAAGACTATATAGTCTTATGTCCAAAAAGGGTCAAAAGAGGCACCCGTTCCGAAATGCATTTTTTTTGGTACCGATGAATCAGAAATCATGTTTATAATACAGCTGTGATGAAATAAATCAATTACAATGTGTTTTAACAATTTTATGATCAATAAAGAATTTCCACCTAAAAAATATAAATGCTTTTATTTGGTACAGATGGATAGGAAATCATGTTTATAATACAGCTGTGGTGAAATAAATGAATTATAATGTGTTTCAAGAATTGTATGATCATTAATGTGTTTTCATGGAAAATGGCAAAATACATAAGACTATAGTCTTATGTCCAAAAAGGGTCAAAAGTGGCACCCGTTCCGAAATGCATTTTTTTTGGTACCGATGAATCAGAAATCATGTTTATAATACAGCTGTGATGAAATAAATGAATTACAATGTGTTTTAACAATTTTATGATCAATAATGTGTTTTCATGGAAAATGGCAAAATACATAAGACTATAGTCTTATGTCCAAAAAGGGTCAAAAGCGGCACCCGTTCCGAAATGCATTTGTTTTGGTACCGATGGATAGGAAATCATGTTTATATTACAGCAGTGATGAAATAAATGAATTACAATGTGTTTTAACAATTTTATGATCAATAATGTGTTTTCATGGAAAATGGCAAAATACATAAGACTATAGTCTTATGTCCAAAAAGGGTCAAAAGCGGCACCCGTTCCGAAATGCATTTTTTTTGGTACCGATGAATCAGAAATCATGTTTATAATACAGCTGTGATGAAATAAATCAATTACAATGTGTTTTAACAATTTTATGATCAATAATGTGTTTTCATGGAAAATGGCAAAATACATAAGACTATATAGTCTTATGTCCAAAAAGGGTCAAAAGCGGCACCCGTTCCGAAATGCATTTTTTTTGGTACCGATGAATCAGAAATCATGTGTATAATACAGCTGTGATGAAATAAATGAATTACAATGTGTTTCAACAATTTTATGATCAATAAAGTATTTCCACCTAAAAAATCTAAATGCTTTTTTTTTTGGTACCGATGAATCAGAAATCATGTTTATATTACAGCTGTGATGAAATAAATGAATTACAATGTGTTTTAACAATTTTATGATCAATAATGTGTTTTCATGGAAAATGGCAAAATACATAAGACTATAGTCTTATGTCCAAAAAGGGTCAAAAGAGGCACCCGTTCCGAAATGCATTTTTTTTGGTACCGATGAATCAGAAATCATGTTTATAATACAGCTGTGATGAAATAAATCAATTACAATGTGTTTTCACAATTTTATGATCAATAAAGAATTTCCACCTAAAAAATATAAATGCTTTTATTTGGTACAGATGGATAGGAAATCATGTTTATAATACAGCTGTGGTGAAATAAATGAATTATAATGTGTTTCAAGAATTGTATGATCATTAATGTGTTTTCATGGAAAATGGCAAAATACATAAGACTATAGTCTTATGTCCAAAAAGGGTCAAAAGTGGCACCCGTTCCGAAATGCATTTGTTTTGGTACCGATGAATCAGAAATCATGTTTATATTACAGCTGTGATGAAATAAATGAATTACAATGTGTTTTAACAATTTTATGATCAATAATGTGTTTTCATGGAAAATGGCAAAATAAATAGGACTATAGTCTTATGTCCAAAAAGGGTCAAAAGCGGCACCCGTTCCGAAATGCATTTTTTTTGGTACCGATGAATCAGAAATCATGTTTATAATACAGCTGTGATGAAATAAATCAATTACAATGTGTTTTAACAATTTTATGATCAATAATGTGTTTTCATGGAAAATGGCAAAATACATAAGACTATATAGTCTTATGTCCAAAAAGGGTCAAAAGCGGCACCCGTTCCGAAATGCATTTTTTTTGGTACCGATGAATCAGAAATCATGTGTATAATACAGCTGTGATGAAATAAATGAATTACAATGTGTTTCAACAATTTTATGATCAATAAAGTATTTCCACCTAAAAAATCTAAATGCTTTTTTTTTTGGTACAGATGGATAGGAAATCATGTTTATAATACAGCTGTGATGAAATAAATGAATTACAATGTGTTTTAACAATTTTATGATCAATAAAGTATTTCCACCTAAAAAATATAAATGCTTTTTTTTTTGGTACAGATGGATAAGAAATCATCTTTATAATACAGCTGTGGTGAAATAAATGAAATATAATGTGTTTTAACAATTTTATGATCAATAATGTGTTTTCATGGAAAATGGCAAAATACATAAGACTATATATAGTCTTATGTCCAAAAGGGGTCAAAAGCGGCACCTGTTCCAAAATGCATTTTTTTTGGTACCGATGAATCAGAAATCATGTTTATAATACCGCTGTGTTGAAATAAATGAATTACAATGTGTTTCAACAATTTTATGATCAATAAAGTATTTCCACCTAAAAAATCTAAATACTTTTTTTTTGGTACAGATGGATAGGAAATCATGTTTATAATACAGCTGTGGTGAAATAAATGAATTATAATGTGTTTCAAGAATTTTATGATCAATAATGTGTTTTCATGGAAAATGGCAAAATACATAAGACTATAGTCTTATGTCCAAAAAGGGTCAAAAGCGGCACCCATTCCGAAATGCATTTTTTTTGGTACCGATGAATCAGAAATCATGTTTATAATACAGCTGTGATGAAATAAATCAATTACAATGTGTTTTAACAATTTTATGATCAATGTGTTTTCATGGAAAATGGAAAAATACATAAGACTATGTCTTATGTCCAAAAAGGGTCAAAAGCGGCACCCGTTCCGAAATGCATTTTTTTTGGTACCGATGAATCAGAAATCATGTTTATAATACAGCTGTGATGAAATAAATCAATTACAATGTGTTTTAACAATTTTATGATCAATAAAGTATTTCCACCTAAAAAATATAAATGTTTTTTTGTGGTACAGATGGATAAGAAATCATGTTTATAATACAGCTGTGATGAAATAAATGAATTACAATGTGTTTTAACAATTTTATGATCAATAAAGTATTTCCACCTAAAAATTCAAAATGCTTTTTCTGGTACCGATGGATTGGAAATCATTCACATTTAACATTTATTTAGCAGATGCTTTTATCCTAAGCGCCATACAAAAGTGCATATCATGGTCCAATGACAAGCACAAAACACAGGTTCAATAAGGTACAATACTCATTTTGTACCGTTATTTATAGCCAAGAACACAGTTCAGTTCATGCAGTGAACATTATTCTGACCAAGCTTATGCCAAGGCAAACTAGGGAGAAAAACAAGCTACAATATTAGGACTAAAATACAAATGACAAAAAGTGCTGGAATGGGGGTACATGTAACATGAGTAGCATGAAAGGGGGATTTAAAGTGAAATGATTCACAGAGTGGTGGCAGTTAGTCCAGGTATAGTCTGAAGAGATGAATCTTCAGACCGGGCCGGAAGATGGGTATTGAGCGAGAGGTTTGAAGAGGGACAGGGAATTTGTTCCACCACTAAGGAGCTAGGGTGGAGAAGCTCTGTGATCCCTTTACTCGGGTGGGAGAGGGTACAAGGCACCCAGCTGCTGCAGAGCGGAGTGGTCGAGCAGGTGTATAGAATCGAATCATGTCCTGCAAGTAGACAGTGGCCGTCCTGTTGGTTAGCAACAAGATAGGGAACAATATCCCAAAGGCATGCCAATACAACAATTAAAATGTTACACACTGAATATTTGTGATTAAATATGGAATACATATACAATCCTGCCATAGGTTTCATTACATTACATTACATTACAGGCATTTAGCAGACGCTCTTATCCAGAGCGACTTACACAACTTTTTACATAGCTGGATATATACTGAAGCAATGCAGGTTAAGTACCTTGCTCAAGGGTACAACGGCAGTGTCCTTACCCGGGAATCGAACCTGCGACCTTTCGGTTACAAGCCCAGTTCCTTACTCACTGTGCCACACTCCGTCCTATTTCACACGTAAATAATACACATTTGTTTCAAGATTCAGTGGTCATTTATTATCTTGAACACAGGGCAGAGGGCAATTGTCATGGAACTGAAGAGGGGTACAGGGGATTGTGATGGGACTGATGAGGGGAACAGGGCGATCGTAACGGAACTGAAGAGGGGTACAGGGGAATCATGACAGAACTGAAGAGGGGTACAGTGGATTGTGACAGAACTGAGGAGGGGTACAGGGCAATCGTGACAGAACCGAAGAGGGGTACAGGGCGATCGTGACGGAACCGAAGAGGGGTACAGGGGTATTCGGGCGCACCTTGCCGCCCCCCACCCGCCCCCACGCACTTTTCTCTTAGGTATACCTCTCCTCTGAAGAGATCCGGTTTCTGTCGAAGCACATTAAACCTCCTCCTGCAGGGAGAGAAGGAACGCTGGGTCACTGAGACAGGCATCGCACCCCCTACCCAACACACCTTCAGTAACACATTTATACACATTCAAAAACCAGGTTTCTTCCATCTCAGTGAGTCCTGAGCTGTAAGGATAAGACATATAAACTGTAGCATGATTCAATATCCCAATATGAATGGGGGGAAAGCAGATGTAATAAAAACATATTTTAAAAACAGAGTGGCAAAAACAATATGTTCATAAAACACAAATTAAAAACAGGTAATTCAAATAGCAACAACTATAAAAACAAATCATAACGCAGGCTTATAGCCCATAGAAAGTTGCTATTTGCATAGATCAGGTAGTTACACGTGCACTTCAGATGAGCATTCTAACAGTTTTAATCTCTAAGAATCTAATTAAACTTGCCTACTTGAAGAGTTAATCATTCATTATATTATAATTTCTCAGGGATGAGTATAAATAAATGAGAATATTTCACAGCATGTGAATGTATGCATTAAAATGCATATCTGGGCACAGGTAATTATACCGGTATACATGTTTTCACATGACCATTGATTACAGCAGGGCGAAGCACGATTAAATTATTTTTTTTCTGCCAAAGTAACGTGCGCTCTGAGGATCGACCCAGATCTCTGACACATCAGGTGCTATCATAGAGAAAAAAAAGCAAACTAACAGAAAAGTAAATCAGGAATGTTAAGTCTACCTTTAGTCAAAGGCTGGTTGGAAAAGAAAAAGCAAGCAGAGTAAAAGACCAGTACAAACAGTGAGCCTGAAGCTGATTTAGGTCATTTTCTTTTTTATTGTATATAAAAGCGAAGACAGCATTTTTAACAGTAAGACTTCTGGTAGCGAGGGCGGGCTCCGGGTCCAGCAAAAAACACAGACAGATACAGAATGACAAAAAAATGAGAAAATGTGAGGGCGGCTCACATTTCTGGTAGCGTGCCACAAGAGATCTGGAGACGGTCTGGCGGATTGCTGCAGAGAGAGAGAGAGAGAGAGAGAGAGAGAGAGAGAGAGAGAGAGAGAGAGAGAGAGAGAGAGAGAGAGAGAGAGAGAGAGAGAGAGAGAGAGAGAGAGAGAGAGAGAGAGAGAGAGAGAGAGAGAGAGAGAGAGAGAGAGAGAGAGAGAGAGAGAGAGAGAGAGAGAGAGAGAGAGAGAGAGAGAGAGAGAGAGAGAGAGAGAGAGAGAGAGAGAGAGAGAGAGAGAGAGAGAGAGAGAGAGAGAGAGAAGCAAAATTATGAGTGCTTACTACAACCAGTGATTTTATTAATTATCGATTGTGTACAATGAGAAGTATAACCTTATATTAAAGCTAAAGAGACCAGGAAGAAGGTGAGCAAAATTTTGATACACCAAAAATATAAATAAATAATAAAACAACAATTTTCATTTGGTGAGGAGACAGTAAGCAGAGTATGCTAACAAAGTAGTTAGCCTGCTATTAAAACTAGCATAAACAAGCTGGAAGAATAAGATCAAAACCAATATAACCAGGGAAAAGGACATTGAGCAAGAATCTGGAAGGATAAGGGAACTGAATAAAGAAGATTTGGAAGGTAGGACACTTATACAATTTATCAAAAACCCAAAACTTTACAGCTAATTCACATCGGCAAAGTAGGCCCTTCAGCTCTGCACCAGTAACTGACAGCAGAGCACAGCAACCGGCATTTTTTTTTTCAGTTGGGAAAGAGTGGGAAAATGGATACATTTCAACAGCAGCATAGTGGGAGGAGCTTACGTTGTTCAGCAATCCACTACCCTGATGACATCACAAGTGAGGCAGGGAAAAAAAAGTACAGGAGCAAACTGCTAAAAGATTACCCAGAAACACTGAGAGCAGATTATAAACTGCAAGGCAACAAAGAAACTCTAACAGACCTGCTATTCTATACTGAGCACCCAGAGGCCTGGCATTCTGCCCTTCATGAAGACTACAGGCAAATGAAAATGAGTGGCAACAAATCAATTCGTCAGCTATATATGGACACTGTACCCAAATTTAACATAAATTTCTATAATACGGGCACTGTAATGGTTCAGGGATCAATAACTAAATTAGAGGATTTTGAAAAAAGATTTGATCGCCTAAACACTCTTGGTAACGGCAAAAAGGCCACTAAAACAGCAGCAGGTGCATTGGCTTCCCTAAATGTTTCAGCTGCTGAAACCACTGCTCCAGTCTCCCCTGTGCACACAGCCTGTAGAGCCCCTCTGCCAGCCTGCTCTAGCGCACACAGAGCCCACTGCAGCCCACCGACACTCAGGACACCAGCGTCAGTGCAGCGCATTCAGGAGTGCCTCTCCCTTCTAGAAGTGGAGATTACTGAATTCAGAGAGAACAAATTATCAGAGATGGACATTATTGAACAGCTAAGAGATGACATGAGGCTATTTAAAGAGGAAACCAAAACAACAATTAGACAGTTAGGAGAAAATGTGACTGAGCTTCATAAAGCAAACAAGGCTCTCAGACATGACCTGCTTAAAGTGAGAGAGGAGCTGCAGCACAAAGACTTACACATACTCCATCTGAGGGAGCAGGTGCATAGTATAACAGCAGCAGAGCAGTCCCCGCACAGCCAGACCACAGACACAGGCTCACAGACGGAGACCAATAGCCAGACAGAACCACAGACCAGCCTAGACATTAATGAGGACCCCAGTCCCCCCAGCCCTCCACAGGACAACACTGCTCTTCCAGCCTCACAGACAGCCCCGGCCAATGCACAGCCAGTTACAGAAGAACAGAGACAAACACGCCATCAACAGCCCCCTAAAACTGCAATACTTATTGATTCCAACGGCAAATTCCTCAACCACAGGCAGCTGTTCCCCCATCACAGCGTTGGAAAGTTCTGGTGCCCCCACACAGACAGTGCACTCCAACTACTCTGTCATGAACGCCTGGGAGATCCTGACAACATCATAATCCACACAGGTACAAATGACTTGCGTCACAAGGGGCAGAATGTACCAGAAGCAGTGATTAAGGTGGTTAAAAAAGCACAAAGAGAATTCCCAAGGGCAAAAATCACCATTTCCACATTGCTGCCACGGACCGACTTCCCATTCAACATAATTACCAACATAAACATCGCGCATCACCCAACTCACATGAGCACTTATACGACCATGTCCACCTCGGCCGTGACAGTGTATGGATCTCCGCAGAAGACCTGAGAGAGGCAGCAACTGACAGAAGTCCTTCAGCTCCACATCTCACTAGAGCAGGGGTGGCCAACCCAGGTCCTGGAGAGCCGCAGGGTCTGCTGGCTTTTGTTTTTACTTGGCACTTAATTGATCAATTAAAGCAGTTGATTACATAGTTAACTCACCTCACCTGGTTTATTTTGTGTAAGTGGTTGTTGTATTTAAGGTCAAAACAAAAACCCGCAGACCCTGCGGCTCCCCAGGACCGGAGTTGGCCACCCCTGCACTAGAGGGACAGCACAGCCCCACCAGAGACGACAGCACATGCCACACCCATCAAAGGAGAGAAGAATCCCGCCAGGAAGAGGCCAACCCAGTGAATCCCAGCCCAGCAGAACCCAGCCCAGCAGAACCCAACCCAGCGGAACATGGCCCAGCAGAACCCAGCACAGCGGAGCCCAGCCCAGCAGAACCCAGCTCAGCAGAACCCAGCTCAGCAGAGGCCAGCCCAACAGAACCCAGCCCAGCGGAGCCCAGCTACCCCCTGAGTGCCAGCCTACCTATGCTCAGGTAGTATCAAACCACTCAAACATAGGAGAGGTGAAACAGTTGCTACAGCTCATCTGTAGGATTCTTGGTTGAAAATAAATAAATAAATAAATAAATAAAATTTGCTTTACTAAATAAATTGCTTAAAAACACATTGATCAAATTGTTCTACTTGTCACTGTACAGAAATCTACATAATCAATTGTTAATGAAATCTCTCTCAATAAGTTCTTGGAATATTCAGGGCTTGTATTCTTCGGTTTTTGGACTGAAGAGCACAAACCCAGAATTAATCTCATGCATTTCAGAACATGATATTATAATATTGCTGGAGACATGGTGTTGAGGTGATGCTGATACTCACTGTCCCCCAGGCTATGAAAAAATTTTATTGTCATCCCTCAAACAGAAAAACATAAGTCACGGCAGGGATTCAGGTGGGATTATCATATGGTACAGAGATGATGTCAACCCAATTAGAACAAATTAAAAAGGCAATAACACACATCTGGCTAAAATTAAATAAAAATATTATCAAATGTGATAATGACTTATATATATATGTGCGGCCTACATTCCCCCTTTAGAGTCACCATACAACAATGAAAACTTTTTTGAAAATCTTCATAAAGAGATCACACATTACCAGGCCCATGTTCTATTGATCGGAGATTTGAATGCCAGAACAGGATCTGAACCTGACATAGTAGATTCTACTGGAAATAGCCATATCTTCAGACAGTCCTCTCTATACTTCACTCCTACCGTTATTCCCAGAAATAATCCTGACCATATTTGTAACAAAAATGGGAAAGAGTTGGTGCATCTCTGTCGCTCCCTAGGTCTATACATGCTTAATCGCAGGATCAAAGGGGACACTTAAGGGAGGTTCACATATTGTTCAGCTCTTGGGAGTAGTGTAGTTGACTATGCCATTACTGACATGGACCCCTCCGATATTAGTGCATTCACTGTCAGACCACAAACACCACTAACAGATCACTGTCAGATAAATGTATACCTAAAAAGAATTATAGAACAAATAGCAGAGTCTGAGCCCTGCAAACTGTACAGATTAAACAGGTCATATCGATGGGCTCCTGACAGTGAAGTCAAATTCAAAAGTGTAATCAGTTCACCTGAAACTACTAACATTATTAACACCTTTCTCTCAACAGAGTTCCAGCAAAACCAATTAGGCATAAATATAGCTGTAACAAAAATTAATAATATATATATCATAAATCAGCCAATAAAGCAGGCCTTACCAAAAACAGCTCTGCATCCAAACAGAGACTGAAAAAAGAAGAGTGGTTTGATGAGGACTGCAGAAATATCAGGAAAGAATTAAGACTGCTATCCAATCAAAAACACCGACAGCCACTCAACACAGAAATGCGACAAAATTATGTTGAAAAACTAAGAGAGTACAAAAAGGAAAAGAAAAGGATACATTATAATCAAAAACTACAAGAAACTGAAGACTCCATTGATCAAAATCAGTTCTGGAAAAAATGGAACAAATTGAGCAAAAAACAACCAGACAATTTGTCCTTACAAAATTGCAACATTTGGAAAAATCATTTTGAAAAATTTTATGAGCAAACTTCACCTAATAATCTAAATTATGAACAAAAACAAATCCAAGAAAAGTTGCAAATCCTTGAAGCAACTACTAAAAACTATCAGAACCCACTTGATTCCCAAATTACAATGAAAGAATTAGAAGTCAACATTAAAAAGCTAAAACCTGGAAAAGCTTGTGGACCTGACAGCATCAGGACAGAGATGCTTAAACACAGCACCCCTGAGCTGAAACAGGCCCTGCTGAAATTATTCAATCTTGTTTTCCAAGCTGGCTGCTTTCCTGATATCTGGAATCAGGGGCTTATTTCCCCAATTTTCAAGAGTGGAGACAAATTTGACCCTAATAACTACCGAGGCATCTGTGTGAGCAGCAATCTGGGGAAGATTTTCTGCAGCATTATCAATGCCAGAATGCTAGCCTTCCTTATGAATTGCAATGTCTTGAGCAAAGGACAAATTGGCTTTCTACCAAAACATCGCACAACTGATCATGTTTACACCCTGCATACCCTAATTAACCAACATGTAGCCTACACCAAAAAAGCAAAGATAAAAATTTTGCATGCTTTATAGACTTTAAAAAGGCTTTTGATTCTATTTGGCAAGAAGGACTATATTATAAAATTCTCCAAAGTGGTGTAGGGGGTAAAGTTTATGACATAATAAAATCTATTTATGTCAATAATAAATGTGGAGTAAAAATTGGGAATAAAAGAACAGATTTCTTCACTCAAGGACGAGGTGTTTTTCAGGGATGCAGCTTGTCACCAACGCTCTTTAATATCTATATTAATGAGTTAGCGGTGCTGTTGGAACAATCTGCTACCCCTGGCTTAACCCTAAACAACAAGGAAGTTAAATTCCTACTCTATGCGGATGACCTGGTGTTGCTGTCACCCACAGAACAAGGGAAACATTTTGATTTACTGGTGCAATACTCTCAGAACTGGGCACTGACAGTAAACTTTAAAAAATCTAAAATAATGATATTCCAAAAGAAACCCAGATCTCAGGAAACCAGACATGTGTTCACTCTAGGAAACACCGTACTAGAGCACTCCCTGTTTTATGATTACCTGGGGCTCAAAAGAAGTGCCTCAGGAAACTTTGGTCTGGCAGTGAATACACTAAAAGAAAAAGCCTGCAGAGCCTTTCATGCAATCAGAAGAAAATTTCAGAAAATAGACATACCAATTAGAATTTGGCTTAAAATCTTTGACAGTGTAATCCAACCAATTGCCTTATATGGAAATGAAGTATGTGGTCCACTCAGTTATCACAACTACAGTAGGTGGGACAAGCATCTTATAGAGGCCTTGCATGCAGAATTTTGCAGAACAATACTAAACATCCAAAGGAAAACTCCCACCAATGCATGCAGGGCAGAATTAGGCAGATACCCATTGATAATTAACATTAAAAAAAGAGCACTTAAATTTTGGATGCACCTCAAATCAAGTCCCCAAGACACAATTCAATTTCAAGCCCTGAGAAACCAAGACCTGAAACCCAAAAAGAGTCCTCTCAGTCAGCTGGTCATGAGACTCACTAACCAACTAAAACCAAACACTGACCAAACTCAGACCAGCGCTGCTTTAAAACCAGAAATTAGAATAAACCAAATAATTAAACAAACAAAAGATGCCTATCTGGAACACTGGAATAATGAAACCAAAACACAAAATAAACTTAATTGCTACTTGGCCCTAAACAGAGAATACAATTTGGCAGAGTACCTCTCCTCTGTCAGAGATACAAAGCAGAGACTAATCCTGACCAAGTACAGGCTCAGTGACCACACCTTAGCAATTGAAAAAGGAAGGCACAAAAAAACATGGCTACCCAAAGAAGAACGTATATGTGGTCACTGCAAGACAGGAGAGGTACAGACAGAGATGCACTTCCTGTTATATTGTGAAAAATATTCACAGATAAGGGAAACATATTTTAATAAGATCCAGAATTCAACATTCCTAAACAAATTTCCCTCCCTAACAAATGAACAAAAGCTGCGAGTCCTATTAGGAGAAGGAGCGACAGCCTCACTCGCAGCTAGATACGTTTTTGCCT
Organism: Anguilla anguilla; assembly: GCF_013347855.1. Lineage (NCBI taxonomy): Eukaryota > Metazoa > Chordata > Actinopteri > Anguilliformes > Anguillidae > Anguilla > Anguilla anguilla. The sequence goes on from NC_049209.1 coordinate 55,261,981, forward strand.
GTCACAGCCTGAGGGACAGTGGGTGAGCATCCTGCAAACATATGTATGTGTGTATGTATATATGCAGATGTGTTTGCATGTATATGTATATGTATACGTGTGTGTATGTATATATGTGTGTGTGTGTGCGTATGTATGTATGTATGTTTTTTTTTCAATTAATTTAATTCGGTTAACTTAATAGATAAGTATTATGTTCCTATCATTTATGCTGTTATTGTTATTGCTGCTTGTTTTCTTTTTTCTTCTTAATTATATATTCTTAGTGTAGTTAATTACTGTTATCACTACGCTTTGGCAATATATATTTTTAAAGATGTCATGCCAATAAAGCATTTGAATTTGAATTTGAATTAGAGAGTGAGTGAGTGAGAGAGAGAGAGAGAGAGAGAGAGAGAGAGAGAGAGAGAGAGAGAAAATTGTGATCTCAGGGGTCACATCTCTCCTGCATCCTGTCAACAATCAGGCTGTTAACAATCATTCTGATTATCAACACATTTTATAAAGCAATAACTGCGACAGACACCTACAATACAATATAAAGCTTGCAACACCCACACCCTGGACCACATTGACAAAGTTCAATGACCTAGATGGCAAGATTCTTCTTTAAAATGGTGCATATTACATTACAGGCATTTAGCAGACGCTCTTATGCAGAGCAACTTACACAACTTTTTTTTTTTTTTTTTTTACATAGCATTTTTACATTGTATCCATTTATACAGCTGGATATATACTGAAGCAATTTCGGTTAAAGTACCTTGCTCAAGTGTACAACGGCAGTGTCCTACCCGGAATCGAACCTCCGACCAGGTCTAGTTCCTTACCCACTGTGCTACACTCCGTCCATATGACATGTTGATTGAGTGAAATTGTAGCTGTGTGCAACAGACTCCTTGTGAATGCGTGCATTACTGGAAAGTACACAGACTGTCACGCTCTCACGCCGACCTCCCTGATAGTCTGTCTTTATTGGACACCGAATAAATAAAATAACAGATGCAATCAAAAGTCTCGTTAGCGTTATGTCTGTATTACTTACGTGAACACATCTTACACATCCATGATACTTTACGCGTAGCAAATAACGCTAGGTAGCTACCTAGTAAGTGTTATGCATAGCAGTGGCTAACAACAAGACTAACGTGGTCATAAAATTTTTCCCGACCGTGAACAACGCCTTACTCGTTTACATTTTGAATAGATGTGGCTACTAGCTAAATCTATCGTCGTTTCCGTCGCAGCACTGTCGACACAAGCAATATCGGACGGGGATTTTGTTTTGACTACGTAGTTAACCAAAAACTCGAACGACAGCTAAGGCTGATATATAACGCCGGTTAAGAAAGCATGTTACAATGTTGTAGGTAGAGAATTAACAGCAGATGAAGCACACAGCATTACCCAACATTACCCAAGACAGATAGTTAATGTTAGCGACCTTGTAGGCTACAACGGAGGCTAGTATTTGACGTTAATCAGCATTAGCTAGTCAGTCAGTTAATAGTAGTTTTCTTACCTTCGTAGTTACGAATATACAACATGGCATATAATTAATAGCCTTTCTCCAATTTGCCGGTTGAGTCTTTAGTCGTTTTGAAAATCCTATGAACGCGAGTGATGTTTATCTTTGGGAGCTCCTGTTGACAGCGGGTGTAGAAGGTCGCCATTGATAAACCGGAAACAACCGAGCAGTACGAATTACGGGAAGGAAGCGGTTGTGCAAGTAGCCTATTTACTGGAGCTAGCCTGGAGCTATGAGGCTAGGGGCACGTCATCCTTGATCATCCTTGATAGCTTTGCCAAGCAAGCATTGTAATCGGTGGCACGGTGGCGCAGTGGGTAGCGCTGTGGCCGCACAGTAAGAAGGTCGTGTTATCGAATCTCAGCTCTGTGCGGAGTTTGCATGTTTTCCCCGTGTCCACCTTGGTTTCCTCCGCGTACTCCGGTTTCCTCAATCCCAAAGACATGCAGACAGGTTAATTGGAGATACTAAATCGGCCACTGTGTAATTTCTACTAACTATATTTCTTCACTGGGCTACCGTACAAAACCTTCAGCAAACGCCACGTTTCTAGATTCATGTTACCTCGCCCAGTTCTCTATCTAGCCACATACAAATAATGACTACGTATGTACGTTCTGCAACTCCCCATTATAACATTACATTTAAAATCATGACTCACCTATAAGTATAACCACTACTATTGAACATGAGAGAAGCACAACAGTGCGATTGATTTCACACGTTACTTAACCCTCCACCTTAACGAGTAGTGGTTTACACCGACTATTATATATAGCATTAAGGAAACTAAGCTCGATCATGGTCACTTTATTTACTCCGGACTATATTCTCTGATCATGTCAACCTTCACCTACATGCCCATTCTGCTAAAAACATATTGTTTCAACTACGCAATTTCATCATTTCGTCCTAATTTTTCTCACAGTGTTGTTATTTTCTCATATGCAAAGCCTGCTGGGACATATGCGCCTGCTCCTATTCTCCACAATCAAGTTTTCCGGTTCTAGCTTAGCAAAACAGCGAACACGATTCCCGCCTTCAGATAAGCCTATGAAAATGCCTTATAAACCTTACGAACACTAAAAGTGCATCTCCACGAAATAACAGACAACGGAGCAGGACAGAAGGGTACACAAGTTGCGACCTAGGGAGCTCTAATTCTACAGACTTGCTGATTCTTTTGTTAATCAAGGCTCGTTGGATGGCCGTCAAATCCGTGAGTAAGTACACTGGCCATATTTCAACTGCGTTTCTATTGCGTTTACACTGGCCTTTACACGACAGCGCACGCTTTGTCACAGCCACTGTTTGTATACATACGATGTATTTCAAAGCAATGCTACCCAATATTTTCTCAATTCTTTCAAGTCACTTGGCCCTGTGTTTTGTAACAACGTCACTCACTACAACAGAATAGCAGGTGAACTGAGGGTAACGGTTTGGTGCTTCGGTGCTAGCCAACAAGCTAACAGAGACACTCATTCATGCTACAGTTGTTATACATAAGTGCGTTTGAACATGATTATTTACAAGACTACTCTACGAAACCCCACAGGCTATTTACAGTTAAGCAGCGCTATTTACATGCGAACAGTTTGGCTATTTACAACAATAATACACATTTTATACAACCCCCCCCCCCCCCCCCCCCAAATTGCTTTGCAGCCCCGCTATCTAGCTAGCTAGGTTAGTCTTTGTCAGGATCGCCACAATATTATTTATGACTGTGAGGCTATGCTAACTACAAATATTGCACTTTGGTTAGCTGCGACGCTAGCTATATGTGGAACGTTTGTGGAACACGTTGTTAATGTAGATTTCTATCTTTCAATACAAGTGGGAACAAGCTGTAGTGATCCATCGACCCATAGTGTAGTTATATCAGCCATTTGGCTCACGATCGCTGTCTTAATATGGATTCCTTACAATAGAAAAGACGTGCCATTTCATGCCATGCTCTACATGGCCATACGTTCTTGATATGGGAACGATTCATTTATAAATGGTCCTCTGCTGCCATCCTGTGGAATGTTTCATGAACTGCAGGTACGCTGGCTTATTACACGGCCAAACGGTCATCACATGGGAACAATTCATTTATAAGTGGTCCTCTGCTGCCACCCTGTGGAATGTTTCATGAACTGCAGGTACGCTGGGTTAGGGTTAGGGTTAGAGTTTACAAAGTTTGCATGACATTGCAAAATGGTAAGATTACAAAACACAGGGCCAAATGACTTGAAAGAATAGAGGACATATTGGGTAGTATTGCTTTGAAAGACATCTTATGTCATTTCGGTGAGGCAAGATAGCCTACATTTTTTGTAGTACCATAAGTTGGCGTCATTTTGATATCAATAATTTTTACTTGGCATTTTTGTACGTTGAAAACATGTTTTTTAGGAGATATCATTTCTTTTTGCAAAGCGTTTTATTACGAAATTGAGAAATGTGAAGTCACCCTGTAAGAAACGGTTGTGGATTATGGCTGTCCTTGTGTGAATTTATACAGTCTGATGTGTGAACTGTTCAGCAGTTTCGGTTTGCTATATATGTATAGCATATAGAGGGGCTATACATATATAGCCCCTATATATGCTATAGGGTTAGGATTGGGGTTAGGGTTAGGGTTAGGGTTAGGGTTAGGGGGGGTTTACGGTTAGGGCAAGGGTTAGGGCTAGGGTTAGGGTTAGGGCAAGGGTTAGGGCTAGGGTTAGGGTTACTGTACTAGCCTGCAGTTAGGGTTAGGGTTAGGGTTAGGCACAGGGTTAGGGTTAGGGTTACTAGCCTGCAGTTAGGGTTAGGGTTAGGATTAGGGTTACTAGCCTGCAGTTAGGGTTAGGGTTAGGGTTACTGTACTAGCCTGCAGGGTTAGGGTTAGGGTTACTGTACTAGCCTGCAGGGTTAGGGATAGGGTTAGGGTTGGGTTAGGGTTAGGGTTAGGGTTAGGGTTGGGTTAGGGTTAGGCACAGGGTTAGGGTTAGGGTTGGGTTAGGGTTAGGGTTAGGGTTAGGCACAGGGTTAGGGTTAGGGTTAGGGTAACCCTAACCGCACAGGCACGCACATATATATTTACACAAACACATGCAGTTGTTGGTTTGTCACAGTGTGATGTCTCATTAGTTTCCTCTGGCTGAGCAGAACACATTCACATTCTCAGGTTTAACCAGTTAGGCATTAAAACTCTAATTGTTTCCCAGGAACATCTGAAGACATGTCAGTATGCAACCATAAAATGCCCCAACCAAGGCTGCCCTAAAACCCTGCCCTGCCGAGACCTGAAGGAGCATTCACACAACCTCTGTGTCCATCGCAAAGAACCCTGCCCACACTGTCACCAGCGTTACACTATCGCCCAGATCAAGGTGCGAGCCCCGCATAACCCACTTGCCCAAATCAAGATGCCAGTACAACACACAAAAACAAGTTTCTTGCCTGCTTACTGTAACACCAGAAGACTGTTCTTAGCATTTTTGTAGACTTATAATGCTGTGGTAACACTTTACAAAGAGGTCACATGAATTGGCATTAATGTAGTTAACATGAATGAATTGTGCAAATACATTAATTAAGCATGAAATGTATTGTGTAGTTGTGTGTAAGAACACATTCTGTCAGTTACGTGATTATCCTGTTTTGATAACTAATTATAAGTTTATTTATACATTAACTATTAGCAAATACTTGAACAGTTTTTTTTAATCCCAAGCATTAACTGTAGTTGGTAACATGAATTATGTAAAAATGCATTGTCAAAGCAGCACAGATTAACTTCAGTAGTTAGTTGTTAACTTCATCAGTTAATGCCAATTCATGTGACCTTACTGTAAAGTGTTACCAATGCTGTGTGTCTAGTTTTGAATTTTGTTTCATATTTTAAAAATGTTTCTTTCTTTCCCTCCCTAAATGTAATTAAATGTGTCATGTTACAGGACCATGAAAACACTGTGTGTCCAGAGGTGAAGGTCCCCTGTCCCAACAAATGCACCCAGATAATACAGAGGCACAGGGTGAGCGCCTGAAGCATCGGCCACTCTTCACAGTGGCTGAGATACCTCTCACAACAAACACATTTTATGCACTGCGGAAATGGCTCAGCATGTCTTCATTGTCACTGTCAAAGAAAAAAATCTGTTCTACACAGAGACTTCAGTCAAGTTTGAGAAGCTTTAATGTGATATCATGGAGAGAAATACAGCATCTACAGTTGTCTGCAGTTCTCTTAAGTGCAGTGTCTGTGATCTTTATATATTTTCTTTTGTGTCATATAGTGTGATACAGTTTCACCTGCACCCAAAGTGTGGCTGATAAAATAGCAGACAGAACAAAGGTAGCAGACAACACACAAGCAGCAGAAACAGCTAGCTTTGGTCTGAGAACAGCTGATTAAGTAGGGTCAGTTACATTTGACAGTATTCCCGGAATATTTAGCCACTAACTAATGTTATTTTACAAAAGGCCCACTAATTTTTCACTAGCCGTTTGCATTCTCTAAGCACAAATGTATTTTCTTCCACAGTCATCCCATGAGATGTCTAGAAGGCCTTTTACCCTCTACAGGACTGATCAGTCTCCCTCCCTCCCTCCCTCTTCCTCTCTCTCTCATTCACTTTTCTTTTTGTTGCATGTGAACCTGCAGCTGAAGGAACATTTCAGTCAATGTCCTGAGTTGGAGACAGACTGTGTGTACAAGAAATACGGCTGTTTTGTCAGGGTAGGTGCAACATATCCTCTTATTTATCAAGCTAAGCACAAGGCCCTAAACCAACTCTCCTTTTCCAACAGCCCTCTATGTACTCTACCAACTGCACTCTATCAACTACGCTCAACCAGCTTGCCTTTACCAACTTCACTCCAACTTAACTCTACCAAGTGCAGATTTACAATTTTACTTTACAAGCTCTACTTTACCAAATGGTCTTTTCCAACAAACTTTAACACGTCCACTCTACCAACTCTACTTTTCCAGTTCTAGCTCCACAGCTGAGACCATGTATTTAAAGGTCTTGTTTGTAATTCCTCTAGTTCAGTGAGAAATACGATGTTAAGGCTTGTTCAACCTATAAAGGCTTTGTCCAGGTGAGGATTTTTTTAAGACGTCGCTTTTTTAAGCAGGAGAAGAGGGCGAAGGTTCAGGTCCATGAGGATGCTGCTCTGAATGAGCATCTGCTGCTGGTTTTGGAGAACAACACCAAGCTGGAAAAGCAGGTACAGTTCCAAAACCTCCTTATAAGAGGGATTCTTCCTTCAAGCCATGATTCTCCCAGTGTAGAAGTGACTCTCCCACTGGCAGCCCTACAGAGCGATCCCAAATTGACTATTTCAAGCTTGTAGCATTTGTTTATTGGTGACCATGTTGAAGAGTCTTCCAGCCAGAGTCACTACAGGGCTATGTTCTCTGTGCAGATCTGCAGTACAGGGCTGTGTTGTCTGTGCAGATCCACAGTTACAGGGCTGTGTTCTCTGTGCAGATCCACAGTCTCCAGCAGAGCATGTCTCTAAGGCAGCTGGAGCTACAAGAGCAGAAGAGCACAGTGAGCAGTCTGGAAAGGGTGGTCCAGCAGGTGACTAAGAGTGACCAGGTGCTCTCCGTTGTGCAGGTAAGAGTCTACTCAGGGTATAAATGCTTCACATGGAAAAATATCCTGCACATAGTTTAATGCTTCCTGAGTGACTTTATTAAATGTACCACAAAGACGATATTTCAACCAGGAAACCAGGAAATCCACCAAGTGGCAAAGACCTACCTTATTGAAACAGTTTGTTGCGCAGTTACTAAACACTCTGGGAGAATAATGTGTAATACTGCAGGATGTTTTCTTTTTCATTGCGTTTCTTTTAAGTCTTTGGTAGCACCTCCTCACCCTCCTACCTTCCTGTTCTTTTGGTTTGTAATTTCTCAAGCTGTTGCTGGTGAAGGGCATTATGGGAGTTGAAGTCTCTTGTCCATTGCAGAGGTCTTTGGAGGAGCAGAGGGGCCGGGTCTCCAGCATTCAGCTCCAGCTGCAGCAGCTTTCCTTGGCCTTTGGCCAGGACTCCGCCCACACTGAGCTGGCTCAGCTCAGGGGCTCTCTGGGCACGCTCAGTCAGCAGGTGTCCATTGTTGAGGGCCTGAAGGAGCGGCTTGGTGAGTGGCCCCGCCCACTGTTCATTAATGCTTCATAGATTGTGCTCTTCTTGTGTGTGTGATTGTCATTTTTGTTCTTGTCATATTTTTGTTCTTATTTACACACTAAGCTACAACCAATCTATTCACTAGGTTTTTATTCATTATTTTGCACATTTAGATTTTCCCAATGTTGTTTCTTAATTTTATTTTGCACTATTTTTTCAATTATGTTTTAATTTTCTTTCCACTGTGAAGCAACATGGGCAGAAGTGTGATGTGAATACACTAACAGGATTAATTCGTAATATTCAACATTACTCGGAAGCCTATTCCTCATATTAAAAATGTCTGCAAGTGGAAATAAATACACCTAATTTGTAAATTCCTGATAAATGAGTTGCTGATATCTGAGCACAGTGGAAATAAAAGGAAGATACACTGCCACAGCCAGGGAGAGGTATCAGGGTGAGGTCAATCCAATTTCAACTCAGCCAGTCGACAATTCATTGAAATTCAGATAATTGAAAAATTGTCCAAGAACATTATAGCTTATCTTCAGTTTGATAATTGGATTTCAGTTCATTTCCTGAACTGACCACAGCCCTGCTGAGAAGCCCAGCTGTACAGTTTGGCTTTCTTCCTGAAGTTCTGCTCTCTCCTGCACAGGTGTGCTGGAGGGCAGGTATCTGCAGCACTCACGGCTGCTGGACATCCATGTGGACCAGCTGCAGCGCAACGAGGAACGCTTCCGGGAGCTGGAGTCCACATCCTACTGTGGGAAACTCATCTGGAAGATCCGCGACTAACAGAAGAGGAAGGAGGTGGCCAGCAGAGGCCATGCCCCTCCCATGTTGAGCTCTGCGTTCTACACTGGGCGCAGCAGGTACAAGCTGAGTGCACGGGCGTACCTGAGCGGTGATGGCACTGGGTTGGGAACACACCTGTCCCTGTACGTGGTCCTGATGAGAGGCGACTTTGACTCACTGCTTCCCTGGCCCTTCCGCCAGACCGTCACCCTGACAGTGCTGGACAAGAGCACCGCCAGAAACCACATGAGCGACTCCTTCCTGCCGGACCCTGCCAGCAGCAGCTTCTCCCGCCCTGTGTCTGACACAAACGTGGCCTCTGGGTTCCCTTGCTTTGTTTCCCATGGTAACCTGGAGGCCCCTAAGAACGCCGCCTATGCGAAGGATGACACTCTCTTTATTAAGATCAAAGTGGACACCTCGGGGCTGGAAGACCTCTAGTTAGGGCTAGGTTTGACACCCTGGTGGGGTACAGCCATTGTAACCCTGAAAAAAGGATTTAATTTGACCTGGTGATTAAATATATAGGTGTGAGAATTGATTCTGTATGAATTGGCTTAATTCCTAAATGTAAATGTCTTCACTATTGAAGCTGCTCTTTTGGAAGGTAAGCAAGTAGCCTTGCTGCACATCATGATTTATATGATGTGTTCTGCACCAGATCAGTGGTTTTAGTGCCAACATATACATGGCATTAAGCAAAAATTCATTTTATTCTGGTACTCATTAGTAGGATTATCTACATTTCAAATGTCTTCATTTTGAGCCATTCTATATTTTGCTTCAGTTTCACATGCACACCAGTGTGTTTCTGTCTTTTGAATTTTTCCTCCATGCTGCTGGAAGCAAGTGTCTTGCACTTGAGCATGAACGACAATTATGTAGTAGGAAATACTCAACACATTTCACCAGTATTTTATTGTTGTCATATTCATTGTATGTACAATTAATGAAAACTTTAAAAATAACTTTTTGGCATCTTCATTTGTATCCATATGTTTTGCATGCTTATGAATGTGTCAGGGCAACTAGTGTTGTCTCTGATCATGCATAATTCTAACCATGGTTGAGAATTATTCTAACCCTAACCTTTATCCAAATGGTTCTTGAAATGAATTCTTTGAAATTAAATGTTCCCTTGAAAAGACAGCAGGCACGTGAAAATGAAGCCTAGGGGAAGTGGATATATTGTGTTTAAAGCTAATACACACAAAGATGATTAATAAACAGACTGCTGCCCTAAACAGATTTCACTCTTTTTGGCTTCAGAGAATGACCCAGGGGCCCCTAAAATTCTTGGTTACTGCTTATATATTTTTCATTATTGTGTTTGATGAAACTACATCCGAAAAACCTGTACTGCTTGACCCTGGCTATATCTGTCCAAGTTTACATGATGGATTTCACAGATTGCAGACTGAATTCCTAAAGCGTAAAAAACATTTTTAGTATATTGTTTTGTATGCTTACTCAATCTTTACAGTAAAAACATGCAATTATCATGCTGGTCTTTTCCCAAAACTTGACAATTTAGGTGGGGTGAAGAAATTTGAAAGAGCCCAAACTGGTTTTGGTTAGTCCAATTAACATGTGTAGTGCATGATGGTCCGGTGTGTGAGTGGTGCTAGTCACCAATAGAAAATTGGGCACCATTTAAGGTCTGTGGCCCCAGACCACCACACCCTGCGTGCTGTCCAAGTGGACCCAGGGGGGCTGGATATTTACCTTGCTAGACCCAAGTGGTTTTTGTTAACACCGCTAGGTAGCCCGACCACCCGAGTCAAGCCTGAGAAGGGTCTACATCTTGGGGCCTCCTCCAGTCTCCCCCAGATCAGATACGAACGATACATACCAGTCTGGGTTAACCTAGAGATGGGGGCGATTAAGGAATTAAAACAAAACAATCAGTGGGTAAACTGACAATGGTATGAATTGGGGAATTACAATTACAATCGGGGCCCCACCAGGAATAGTCTGTGGCTGCATAGCTACTAGGACTGGGATCAAGAGCCCATGCAGTCATGAGGAGGGGACAACTATACCCGCCTATCAAGAGCCAGCCCATGTAAAGTGGGGTCACAGCTGATTGACAGGACCTTGTCCTCCTACTAGCTGGAAGCGGGCCAGAGCATATTACTTCCCGACATCTTTTTAGCCACTGCACACAATGATTGATAAGTTGGACAAGATGTGGAAATTATTCTTCCCTGCTGAATTAAATGGCTGTGGTAAAAATGTAATCTCTGTGAGGCAGCCAGTAAGAATGCATGAAAACTTCTGTCTCTTCAATAAAGGTGAATACACAGGTCTCTGACTGACGCTGTGCAATACTTCACCGAGAAAAGCAATATTTCCGATATTCAACAATAGATGCTACAGATTGTAAACTTCCCTTCTCCTAACTTTTCCTGAACTGTGCATCTGATTGTGGCGTCGCTACTATTCCGCGTTTCAGGTAGGTGTATCTTTACTTAATTTGTTCCTGCTGTTGTTAGCCAGAGAACATAGTGGTGCGTTTGTTCAGATAATCGGTCTTTAATTTGTCTCAGCTTTTACTAGTTAGAGAACATGGTTGTGCGTTAGTTCAGATAATCGCTCTTTAATTTATTTCAGTTCTTGTTAGTTAGAGAACATAATTGTGCTTTAGTTGAACAGTGTATGCAGTGGTGATACTGTTAAATAGCCCTGTATTGTCTTGCTAATTTCGAGCAGTTTCACCTGGTGCTATTCTGCCCTAACGAGCTCATTGCAATTACGTAATTGCCACCACCTATTTTTAAACTCCAACTGAAGCTGCTGGAGGCGTAGGCCGCCTCGTGGTCAGTTTGTCACGTGTCTAACCCTGATTCCCTTGTGCCCGTTGCCTCGCTCCAGACGGGTCATCTACCGCAGGCGCAACATATCTAACCTGCCACCCCTGTGCACATCTCAGGAACTCACTGTTGTGGGTGAACTATGGAACTGTCAGTCAGCTGTCCCAAAAGCTGACTTCATTACTGCCTTTTATGTCTATATGTGTGATATGTTGTTTTTATCTGCTGCTGTAACACCCAAATTTCCCCACCTGGGGATTAATAAAGTCCATTTTATCCATTTTATTTAGTCCAAAAAAAAAAAAAAAAAAAAAAATTTTTTTTTGGTTCAGACTATCTTGTTTCTCCTTACTGTATGCTACTATAGTAAAGGCTTTTTATCTACATTTTATTCAATGGACTTAAGTGGACTTGATCCTGAGTTTGGTTACACTGTTGTAAGTCGCTCTGGATAAGAGCGTCAGCTAAATGCCTATAATGTAATGTAATGTAATCTTAGCCAAAGCAAAGTCTCTTGACTTCCTGGCTCACAGAGTAACCACAATTGCAGTAGGAGAATTTTAACGGATTGTTAATTTTTCTTAATTGTGCATTTGTTGGTCTGAGGGATTCGTTACCTGACAAGAAAGGGCTGTAGTTGAAGAAAAAGCCACATATTGACATAAAAATGAACAGTTTGTTAGAATTGCGGTATTGCATTTGAGCTTTGCAAACAACGTGCCTAACCGGACAGGATAGAGTTTGAAAAGCACTGGTCTGCAACATCAGTAGCAAGCAATGACTGCATTGTTAATTCAACATCATCATCCCCACATTACCACTGAAACAAGCAGAGAAGCACTTTGCAGGTTCATAAAGACAGAACATTGATTACAGCAGTCCGAAGCACGATTAAAATAATTTTTTTCTGCCAAAGTAACGTGCGCTCTGAGGATGGGCCCAGATCTCTGACACGTCAGGTGCAGGTGCAATCATAGAGAAAATAAAGCAAACTAACAGAAAAGTAAATCAGGAATGTTAAGTCTACCTTTAGTAAAAGGCTGGTTGGAAAATAAAAAGCAAGCAGAGTAAAAGATCAGTACAAACAGTGAGCCTGAAGCTGATTTAGGTCATTTTCATTTTTATTGTATATAAAAGCAAAGACAACATTTTTAACAGTAAGACTTTTGGTAGCGAGGGCGAGCTCCGGGTCCAGCAAACTCGTCGGACCAGGAGCGGCGGGAGTCGGCCACCAACAAGGTCCCGCGGTACCGGATCAGGATGTCAGATCTACTTCCTAGAGGCTTCATCCACATCTGGAAACAGACCAGAGCAAGTCAGCAAACCAGCTCTAACCAGGGAGCCCCATCTCCTGACTCTGTAACCAGGGAAGCCCACCTCCTGACTGTCAAACCAGGGAGGTATCAGACAACATTCCATGCCTGTTGTGTAAACCTTCAGCATGAAAATATTGAAGTATTTTAAAGGCCGAGCAATAGCAATATTCTCTTTGAAGCTCTCACGGGCATAAGCGAACATGAAAAACACAGACAGATACAGAATGACAAAAAAATGAGTAAATGTAAGGGCGGCTCACATTTCTGGTAGCGTGCCACAAGAGATCTGGAGACGGCCTGGCGGATTGCTGCAGAGAGAGAGAGAGAGAGAGAGAGAGAGATAGTGGAAATTGCGATCTCAGGGGTCACATCTCTCCTGCATCCTGTCAACAATCAGGCTGTTAACAATCATTCTGATTATCAAGACATTTTATAAAGCAATAACTGTGACAGACAGCTACAATACAATATAAAGCTTGCAACAGGCACACCCTGGACCACATTGACGAAGTTCTCCTAGGCGGCAAGATTCTTCTTTAAAATGGTGCATATGACATGTTGATTGAGTGAAATTGTAGCTGTGTGCAACAGACTCCTTGTGAATGCGTGCATTACTGGAAAGTACACAGACTGTCAGGCTCTCACGCCGACCTCCTTGACAGTGTGTCTTTATTGGACACCGAATAAATAAAATAAGAGATGCAATGAAAAGTCTCGTTAGGGTTATGTCTGTATTACTTAGGTGAACACATCTTACACATCCATGATAATTTTGGCGTAGAAAATAACGTTAGGTAGCTACCTAGTAAGTGCTATGCATAAGAGTGGCTAACAACAAGACTAAGGTGGTGATAAAATTTTTCCCGACCGTGAAGAACGCCTTACTCGTTTACATTTTGAATAGATGTGGCTAGACTGGCTAAATGTATCGTGGTTTCCGTGGCAGCACTGTCGACACAAGCAATATCGGAAGGGAATTTTGACTAGGTAGTTAAGCAAAAACTTGAAGGACAGCTAAGGCTGATATATAACGGCGGTTAAGAAAGCATGTTACAATGTTGTAGGTAGAGAATGAAGAGCAGATGAAGCACACAGCATTACCCAACGTTAGACAGATAGTTAATGTTAGCGACCATGTAGAACGGAGGCTAGTATTTGAGGTTAATTAGCATTAGCTAGTGAGTCAGTTAAGAGTTGTTTTCTTACCTTGGTAGTTGCAAAAATACACATGGCATGTAATGAATAGCCTTTCTCCAATTTGCCGGTTGAGTCTTTAGTCGTTGTCGTTGTGAAAATCCTATGAACGCGAGTGATGTTTATATTTGGGAGCTCCTATTGACAGCGGGTGTAGAAGGTCGCCATTGCTAAACCGGGAACAACCGAGCAGTACTAATTACGGGAGCTAGCCTGGAGCTATGAGGCTAAGGGCACGTCATCGTTGATGATCCTTGATAGTTTACCAAGCAAGCATTGTAATCGGTGGCACGGTGGCTCAGTGGGTAGCGCTGTCGCCTCACAGTCCGAAGGTCGTGATATCGAATCTCGGCTCTGTGCGGAGTTTGCATGTTCTCCCCGTGTCCACCTAGGTTTCCCCAATCCGAAAAACATGCATACAGGTTAATCGGAGATACTAAATCGGCCACGGTTGTGAGTTAGAGGCAGGAATACACTTTGAGTGTATTCCTGCCCCTCGCTCAGAACCAGCTGGGGTAGTCCCCCCCCAGCCATCTTGCTGAGGTACGGTAGATAAGGTAGGGTCGTTTTTTGAAATAGATCCATAATAGACATAGTCTAGATCCGTGTTTATTGTGTATCTATGAGGTGTTTGCCATACTTCCCAGCGAACGCGAGACGTGCAGACGATATGTTTATTGCGTTGACTTATTAACCGGCTACAATATTGCAAAGGAATGTGGATTGAACGTGAGCTCTTGTGCGCTTACCGGCCGGCCTGTGTTGTTCTTTAATCGGGGTTCGTACGGTCATGAAAAACCTGGAAAAGTCATTGAAATTTAAAATGCAATTTCCAGGCCCTGGAAAAGTTATGGAAAATTATATTTTTTGAAAAGTTTTGGAAAAGTAATGGAAATATAGCTAAAGTTGCATCAAATATAATTACTAATTAATCCAAGCATAAAAATAGTATGTATAGTAATAAAACGTAAATTGGCACGGTATTTTGGTGGTGTGAGAAGTTAATTCGGTCTGGCTCAGTCTGTTTACAGGCACGCCCAACAGGCACGCTTCTGCTAATGTAGCAGTTAGTAAACGTAGGCCCTACTGTGCCAACAATATGCCAGGGAAGTGCAGCTTCAATAATATATCAGGGCTAGAAATTAACTTTTTTACTTGGTAGCACTGGTGCTCCCAACTTCAAAAAGTTAGGAGCACCCACCAAAATGTAAGGAGCACCCACCAAAATGTAAGGAGCACCAACAATATATGCAATAGATTTTTTATTGATAAACGACAATATAATAGTACGGTTTACAAGTAACAGTTAAACTGTCACGCCTAAAATGTGTCGACTCTTCAAGGAATTGCGTGTTATGCATTCAAACTACAAAGCGTTTCTCGTCACATTAATACCGCTAATTAAATCACGAGACATTCAATAGCAGTAAACTGCATCGGAGAAATTAGCTGTTTCAACTACACAAAACATTACGTTAACGTTTCAAAAAAAAAAAAAAATGCCGTAGCCTAATCGTTCGCTTCAACTTTTCAGCTTTCGATAACGCTAATAAATTGAACATAAACTTTTGTCTTCAGGTAACATTAGTTAACGCGTTAGCTCTCTGTGTCGCGTGACAGTGGAGTGCAGCGAAAGGGGGTGATTGAAGGCTAATATTAACCAATTTAAAATCAGCATTAAAGGTAAGAATGTCAAGCTGACGATTGGTTAGAAGGGTCACCGTCAGCTCACAAGGCACATACTGAGTGTACTAGCTGTTTGAGACATTGACAAAAATGTTAAACTATTCGAATTAAAATATGAGAGAATGTATCTAAGTGTGTCTGTCTGGTGTTTATTTGTTTTAGAGAGGCACCATATGTTTCAGATGCAGACCTAATTTTACTTAGTGTTACAATACATAATTTTAAATCGTCCCGCTGAGAGAGTAATTTGTTTTGGTCATGGAAATTCAGTTAAAGGTTGTGGAGAAGTCATGGAAAAGTCATTGAAAATCATTGGTGAAAAAGTGTATGAACCCTGTTTAATACCACGGACAGGTTTGCTAATGATATTTGACGCATTGCATAGCTATGTCATGGTGCTGCACTAAGAAAGTGACAGTGTGGTGAACCTCCGGTTGAAGGATTGAATCCCGCCTCGCACTCAGGCAGATAATTTCCTCTTTTACACTAAGGTTTTCTTACGCTTATATTTGCTTTAGCAAAACTCACTGACGGCCACCTATATGCATTTCATGACGGCAAACGTATTCCTTTTATTTAAAAGTTACCAGTTCACCACTCCGCCATTTCTACTAACTACATTTCTTCACTTGGCTACCGTACAAAACCTTATCGGCAAACGCCACGTTTCTACATTTATGTCACCTCGCCCTGTTCTCTATCTATCTGTACGTTGTGCAACTCCCCATTAAAACATTACATTTAAAATCAAGTTTCACCCAAAAGTATAGCTACTAGTGCTGAACATGAGAAAAACACAACATCTCTCTTGTTACTTACCCTTCCACTTAACAATTACAGACTTATAGCGACTGTTATATATACCGCTCGATAAGGATTAAAAGCTCGCTCATGGTTAGATTAGGCCTACTCCATTAACTTGGCACTATGCTCCGTGATCATGTCAACCTTCACCTACATGTCCATCCTGCTGAAAACATATTGTTTCAACTAGGCAATTTGATCATTTGGTCCTAATTTCTCTCACACTGTTGTTATTTCCTCATATGCAAAGCCTGCTGGGACATATGCGTCTGCTCCTATTCTCCACAATCAAGTTTTCCGGTTGTAGCTTAGCAAAACAGCGAAGAGGATTCCCACCTGAAGATAAGCCTATGAAAATGGCTTATAAACCTTAGGAAGACTGCATCTCCAGGAAATAACAGACAACGGAGCAGGACAACAGGCTACAGAAATTGCGACCTAGGAAGCTTTAATTCTACGGGCTTGCTGATTGTTTTCTCTATCAAGGCTCGTTGGATGGCCGGCAAATCCGTGAGTACAACATATTTGAGCTGCGTTTCTGTTGCGTTTAGACGCTTTGTGACAGCCACTGTTTGTATACATAAGATGTATTTGAAAGCAATGCTACCCAATATTTGCTGAATTCTTTCAAGTGACTTGGCCCTGTGTTTTGTAACAACGTGACTCACTGCAACAGAATAGCAGGTGAACTGAGGGTAACGGCTTGGTGCTTCGGTGCTAGCCAGCAAGCTAACAGAGACACTCATTCATGCTAAATTTGGGTATACATAAGTGCGTTTGAACATGATTATTTACAAGACTACTGTACAAAATCCCACAGGCTATTTACAGTTAAGCAGCGCTCTGTGGGCCTACATGCAAACAGTTTGGCTATTTACAACAATAATATACATTTCATGCAACCCCCCCCCCACATTGCTTTGCAGCCCCGCTAGCTAGCTAGCTAGCTTGCTTAGTCTTTGTCAGGATCGCCACAATATTATTTGTGACTGTGAGGCTATGCTAACTAGAAATATTGCACTTCGCTTAGCTGCGACGCTAGCTATGGCCTATGTCGAACGTAGGTGGAGCACGTTGTTAATGTAGATTTCTATCTTTCAATGGAAGTGGGAACAAGTTGTAGCGATCCATTGATGTAGTTATATCAGCCATTTGGCTGACGATCGCTGTGTTAATATGGATTCCTTACAATAGAAAAGACGTGTCATTTCATGCCATGCTCTACATGGCCGTACGTTCTTGATATGGGAACGATTAATTTATAAGTGGTTCTCTGCTGCCACCCTGTGGAATGTTTTATGAACTGCAGGTAAGCTGGCTTATTGCACTCTAGACGGCCAAACGGTCATCGCATGGGAACAATGCATTTGTAAGTGGTCCTCTGCTGCCACCCTGTGGAATGTTTCATGAAGTGCAGGTGCGCTGGGTTAGGGTTTACAAAGTTTGCATGACATTGTGAAACGGTAAGATTACAAAACACAGGGCCAATTGACTAGGAAAAAATGTAAATACTTTGAAATACATGTTATGTCATTTGTGTGAGGCAAGGTAGCCTATATTGTTTGTAGTACTGTAACATGGCGTCATTGTGATATCAGTAGTTTTGAGTAACTTGGCATTTTTGAATGTTGAGAACGTGTTTTTTATGAGATATCATGTGTTTTTGCAAAGAGTTTTATTATGGAAGTGAGAAATGTGTCCCCGTAAGAAACGGTTGTGGATTATGACTGTCGTTGTGTGAATGTGTATTGCCTGATGAATGTGTGCTGTTTAGCAGTTTATACATAAGGGTATACATAAGTGCGTTTGAACATGATTATTCACAAGACTACTGTACAAAATCCCACAGGCTATTTACAGTTAAGCAGCGCTATGTAGGCCTACATGCAAACAGTTTGGCTATTTACAACAATAATATACATTTCATGCAAACCCCCCCCCCCCCCCCATTGCTTTGCAGCCCCGCTAGCTAGCTAGCTAGCTAGCTTAGTCTTTGTCAGGATCGCCACAATATTATTTGTGACTGTGAGGCTATGCTAACTGGGTCATTCTACAGAAACGGTGGCATTTGGAATTGCAACATGTCTTGAAATGCATTTAACTTTACTTAATCAAAACTTATTGTACAATATTAATGAACCTCTTGCCTTTAACAATCCACAAAAATGAAAGCTTAATGTATTTTAATTATTTTTATACATTGACTCAAAGAATGCTTGTGCCATCTTTTTGTCATTGGTATTACTCATACCAAAAACAACATTAAAAGCTTATCAGAATAGTATTTCTCTATTCAATCTGCACATATACTCAAAGACATAGTAGGTTGATAATAATTTAAAGAAAAATGTTTTATTATTTATTTATTTATTTCAATCAGGTATGTGTAAAGTTGTATTGTGTGACATGTTTTAATTTACGCCATCAGGTTTTTGCTATAATATCAAGAATAACCGAAGGACAGTCTGAAAATTGAATGATACTATCCTTAAAATGCCAACTCATAAATAAAGCAACAATCAACAAACACAAAATTATTATGAAGTCAAAAACGGCCCCTTTAATATCAAATCAGCAAACAAACATGCAGTAACACCAGTGACACATTATAACACCAATGACTTGGTATAGTCATCCACCTAGAAGCTTCCCAGTCTGCTGCCTTCCTACCACTACTTCACTCCTTTGAGCTCTCCCTACAACACTCTCCTCCAACCCACAAGGCAGGCAACCTCCTAGACCTGATCTTCCTGAGG
This sequence comes from Anguilla anguilla, assembly GCF_013347855.1. Classification (NCBI taxonomy): domain Eukaryota; kingdom Metazoa; phylum Chordata; class Actinopteri; order Anguilliformes; family Anguillidae; genus Anguilla; species Anguilla anguilla. Next base: position 55,280,993 of record NC_049209.1, read on the forward strand.
ACCTGCTCCAGCTCCAATCTTACGGTTACCCCCCTGCATACGTCTGAGCATCATTTCATCTCCTTCTCCCTCCCCCTCTCCCCACACCCTCCCTCTCCCCCTCCCATCCCCACTGTCACTGTCCGCCGTAACCTCCGCTCCCTATCAGCCTCTTCTCTTGCTCCCAGTGAGTGCTTCCCTCCCCCCTCTTCAATCATTTTCCAAGCTCCCCACTAACTCTGCATCCTCCACCCTGACGTCATCTCTCTCCTCAACACTCGACTCCCTATGCCCCTTGGTCCCTAGGCCAGCACGTTCATCCCCTCCCAGTCCATGGATGTCTGACATCCTACGCACCTCCAGGGCCAGCCTCCGCGCTGCTGAGAGGAAGTGGGACAAATCCAGGGACCCATCTGACCTCTGAGCCTATCAGTCTCTCCTGACAGAGAAGAGTTGACGAGGGTTAGAAATGGAGTTATGAATTTTGGTTTGGTAGAATTTTGCCTTAGCGGCAGTGACAAAAGAAGAGAAGTCTATTTTCTCTTCTCTCCTCAGCGTGCCACCTCCTCCACCCCAGTCTTCCTTCACTGCAGATGACTTTGCAGCATTCTTTGAGGAAAAGATTGCAGACATCCGCAGCTCCTTTGCCCCCTCTGCGTCCTCTGCCCCCTCACCCCCTCTGCGTCCTCCGCCCCGTTTCTCCACATTTTCTCTCCTCTCAGACGCTGAAGTCTCCCAGCTTCTGCTCACCCACCGCCCTACCACCTGCGCCCTCGACCCTATCCCCTCATCTCTCCTTCAAGCAATCACACCAGACATCCTCCCTTTTGTGGCCTCCCTTGTGAACTCATCCCTATCTTCTGGATGTTTCCCCTCATCCTTCAAGAAGGCCCACATCACCCCGCTGCTGAAGAAACCCACACTAGATCCTTCAGTCATTCAGAACTACCGGCCGGTATCTCTCCTCCCTTTCCTATCCAAAACACTTGAACATGCTGCATCTAACCAGCTCTCTGCTTTCTTCTCTGAGAACAACCTGCTTGATCCCCAGCAGTCTGGCTTCAGGCCTGGCCACTCGACCGAGACTGCACTCCTCTGGGTCAGTGAGTCACTCCATGCAGCACGAGCAGCCTCGCTCTCTTCTGTCCTGATTCTTCTAGACCTCTCCGCTGCATTTGACACTGTGGACCACTCTACCCTCCTGTCCTCCCTGGCAGCAACAGGGATCCGCGGCACAGTCCTTGACTGGATTGAGTCCTACCTCTCTGACCGCTCCTTCCAGGTTGCCTAGGAGGGTAAGGTATCACCACCCCGTCCCCTCACCACCGGAGTTCCCCAGGGCTCAGTCCTTGGTCCCCTTCTCTTCTCCATGTACACCAGATCCCTTGGCCGTGTAATATCTGCCCATGGCTTGTCCTATCATTCCTATGCCGACGACACGCAACTCTTTCTCTCCTTCTCCCCATGGGACACACAGGTCCCTGCTCGCATCTCCGCTTGCCTGAGGGACATACAGAGCTGGATGGACAATCACCACCTGAAGCTTAACCCGGGAAAGACGGAGCTAATCTTTATTCCTGCTCCAACCTCTCCCCTCCTCGACTTTTCCATTTCCTTAGGGGACACCGTAGTGATATCATCACCCTGCGCCAAGAATCTCGGAGTGATGATGGACAACAGGCTGTCCCTCTCCAACAGCATTGCAGCAGTAACCCGGGCATGTAGATTTTTCCTATACAACATCCGCAGAATCCGCCCCTTTCTCACCACCTACTCAACCCAGCTCCTGGTCCAAGCAATGGTTCTATCCCGCCTGGACTACTGCAACTCTCTTCTGGCTGGACTACCGGCATCTGCCACCAGACCCCTGCAGCTCATTCAGAATGCTGCGGCTTGTCTGGCCTTCAACCTCCCCAGACACTCCCACGTAACTCCCCTGCTCACTACCCTCCACTGGCTGCCTGTTATAGCTGGCATCAAATTGAAAACATTGGTCCTAGCATACCAGGCAGTCAAGGGATCAGCCCCAGCTTGCCTTCAGAAGATATTCAAACCCTACATGCCAGCCAGATCCCTCCGTTCTGCTACCTCAGGACGCCTAGCACCTCCCCCTCTTGGCACCTGCACTTCCAGAACACGTCTCCTGTCTGTTCTGGCCCCATGATGGTGGAATGACCTCCCTGTGGAGGTCAGAACAGCTGAGACTGTGACCCATTTCAAACGACGACCGAAGACCCACCTCTTCAGGCTGCACCTCTCCCCATCCCTCCCTTCCCCCCTGTAAATGATTATACTTAGGGTTGTAACTAGGCAGCTGTTTCATAGGTGACTTAGTTGATGCGCCCGTGTTAACGACTACTTGTATTTTTATTTATTTTTATTTTTCCATAGAATGCGTTGTTGCCGTTCTCGTTGTTAGTGTTAATCAATTTAACCATCAGGGTCCAAGTTGAACTATGCGGTTGTTCCCTGTACTTGGACCGGTACTTCTCTCTAGGGGTTTCGTCATACTTGTTCCTGGTTATGGTCATACACTTTGTTGTACGTCGCTCTGGATAAGAGCGTCTGCCAAATGCCTGTAATGTAATGTAATGTAGTCAGGGAGCACTGTATTTACTAAAGCAATATCTTTAATATAGATATACAAAGTTCATAATCATGGCAGTTAATCCCCAAACTACACAGTGTAGCTTTATTATAATAATAATAATAATAATAATAATAATAATAATAATAATAATAATAAGCTGCTTGGCCACATTATTGCAGCTTGCAGCTTATTTTTTTTTATTCAAAGCTACACTGTGTAGTATGCATACTATGCTTAAATAAATCCTTGTACTGTGACATATTTTAGTCCTGATATCTGAATTCCAGATTTGTTTGAATACGCTTGTAATTTCCTATATACATAATGGGTTTCATTCACTAACGGTGTATATGCAAAGATATTCAATTGTTTATTTTGGTTTATCTTTTGATTTTGAATCTTGGTTAAGCAAGAAGCCCTTATATGGGCTTTTCTGGAGCGTGTATTATGCTAATTCAAAATGACCTGCACATGCAAACCACTTTACAATAATAGTGAATGAGACCCAATATCTTCAGTTCTACCTTGAGATGCTGGGTTAACTCCCTGGAGATGATGGGGGGGTCAAGACTGTCTCTCCTGCTCTCATGTGTTGCCTGTGTCTTGCCTGGTGTGGAATTTTTAAGAGTTCAATTTATTCCGCCGTACTTTTGTAAGTAGAAAAATAAATGCAGGCATGTCTTCGTTTCAAAATAGGTTGTTTAATGTAGCAAAGGAACTAGTGGGTCTGTTACCCAAGTACAGATAAACACAGAACCGACAAATGACGGAGACAGTGAATACTTATACCCTGTTCCTTCAAGGAAACAAAGGGCCAAATGGTTATCTTTAAACACATCATGGGGAAGGGGGGGGGGGGGGGGGCGAGGTAATCAGACATTGGGGGGGGGGAAGAAACAAGGTGTGGGGAAGTTGGACTGAAGTAGGGGGTAGAGGATACTGCATACCAAAGGGAGAGGATGTAGCACAAAGGGTGTGAATGGGGAAGGGGGGGGGGCGAGGTAATCAGACATTGGGGGGGGGGGAAGAGACAAGGTGTGGGGAAGTTGGACTGAAGTAGGGGGTAGAGGATACTGCATACCAAAGGGAGAGGATGTAGCACAAAGGGTGTGATAAAAGGTCAATTTAAATGAGTGTGGTGGTAAACAATCAATCCTATCTGCAGCTGTCCCACTACAATGTGAGACACCTCAGAAGGGTAGAACTGTGGCTCCCATGTTTTCCAACATTCCCTACTTTTTTTTATTTTTTATAAGAAAGTCTTCTATAATCAAAGGTATATGTATAGAAAAGAATATGAAGCAAAAATAAAACATAAAAATTAAAACAAAAGCACACAAATTATTCAGGGGTTATTTCTGAGCCATCCCACAGTTTCATTTCTATCAATGACTTTCTCCAACTGTTTTTTTTTTTGTTTGCGCCAGCAATAACACTGTGTTTGACCATTGAGGATACGAATTACTATTAGACCTACAATAGCCAGGAATATCCAGTTCCAAAAATGTGTTCTCATCAGAGCATCCTTGTCGCTTCAGGACCGTGGCCTCTGCCTGGGCCAAGCTCACCTCCATTTTTGTTTTGAGTAGTGTTGAATCACTCTCCATTAGAGCTTTCTTCACCTGAGCATGAATACCTGCAAACACATTTGACTAAGGAACCAGGTAGGCATCATCCCACGTGGCCAAGCTGTTGGACTCACTGGCATTAGTAGTAGGTAAATGAATGTTCCTCATCTGAACAGTGTATGCTGGTGTAAACCAGAAACCAGGGGGGTGATTAACACCTTATATTACCATATGGAAGTCCTGTGGGGTGACTCAGAATACACTAGTGACACTGGTCCACCACCCTCTCCACTTCCTCTAAAGGGTGCATATTCCTCTCTGGGGACAGTTCATTAGAGTTAATAGATACAATTTATTGCATGACTTTCATGCATAACATGTATGAATGTGGTAATCTGTAAGAATGTTTGATTCAGCCATTCCCTTACCAGTTCAAACCTTAAACAATACTGATCAAACATGACAATGATGTTAGCTCAATCATAAACAGCATGCATGAATACCGTATTTACATCATATTATAAAACCTTTTTTTTTCTTTTCTTCTGGTCCAAGAATGATGCCTTCTCTAGGAATAGGGTGCAGTGGAGGACATTTGCTTCAGTCCAACTGCTTGAGTCTTCCCATTCCTTTAGAGGTTGGCATTGTCTATCCTCAACATATATGTATTATTATTATTATTATTTATTTTATTTATTTATTTATTTTTAACCGTATAAATTTAGATGCATCATTGTTAGACCAGGGTAATATGTACATTCATGCTCCACGGCCCATCTCCCCAGGTTATCCTGTCCTCATCCAACTAGTTATTGCGTTAATAATGTGTCCAATTACGTGTTTTTACTGTCACAATGAATTCTTATATTCTTGGAAGCTGTCTTCCACCCTCAATCATGTGTTCTAAATGAAGATTCACTTGATACTTTCCATGTGTCTTCTGTTGTGAACGCTTCACCATCTTTCCACCTGTCTGATGTCCATTAGGTGAATCCAACGTCAACTGCGTGTATTGTCCCTGACACATTGGGTGTTGTTTATGAATATGACCGGAATGTCCCACTTAGTGCTGACCTCCAACCTGTTCCTGAATACCAGGAGCCTCGTCCTGATCTTGATTAATTCTGTAGGGGAGAGAAAGACCAAGTGTGAGTGTATATTCTTATGCAGTTTTAATCATTTAAACATTGACATTGGTATCAAGTTCAGCTTTGTTATATAATTTGCATTGGTCCCCATGATACCAGAAATACTGTATTGGCCTACCCTGCTTTTTTATTGCCAATTTCAAATTGGTTTCACCAAGTTTGTCCATAACTTCGTATGGACCTTCCCAGTTTGCTTCCCAGCCTCCCCCTTTTAAACAAATTTTAAGCATCACCTGATTTAGAAAGTCACTGTATGTGGGGTTGGACTGTGAAAGGGATTCTCAGAGCCTTTCTGGCTGCTCTGCTCAGAATGTGCCTTAATCATAGACAATAGGTCTGTGTATATAAGAGTGCCTTCAATCTGGGGCTGTTTTGTCTGAGGCTGCTGTGCACGCAGCTGTTTTGGCCCTTTTCCTTCCATCCCTCCTCCTTTTGACCAGCAGTGTCGCTTGGAATGGCCAACACGCTTGCAATTGGCGCACACACGGGGGCTTCTACACTCATTCTGAATGTGACCTGGCTTCCCACAGTTAAAACAATGAAATTTGGCCTGGCCCTTATTAGATGCTAGCACAGCAACCCTTTTTCTAGAGCTCTGTTTAGGGCTCAGTGAACTGAGTTGCGACTCATTCCACACAGTTAAACAGTCTTGGATATCCCTGCCTATGTGCTGTCTGACTGGCTGTGCACCCAGTTCTCTATTCAACTGTAACAATAAATGTTGGCAAGTAGGCGAGACAAGATCTTTATATTTATTGATTACCAAACTCCAAAACATTGGATCGTCACCTGTTAGTGCTCTGTTCCCTCCACCTATGTTTCGATTGTACACAATCACAAATGTTCTAAGAAAATCAGTGGGATGCTGCCCTTTCTTAGGTACAAACTCAAGAATTTTATTCATGTCAGCTATAACGCGATAACCCACAGCCTCGCTCATTATCCTTAACCTCGCGTCATGACTGGGGAAAACAACAGGGTTTCCCTGACCCTGAATTAATTCTAACGGAATAGTAACCGATGTAGGGAGCACAGATTGCACTAATTTACAACAGTCCTTGTCAGTTAGCGAGTGTATTCGCTGCAGCGTTTGCACCTTTTCAACAACTGCGGTCGGGTCACTAACTCCGTCCCACGTGGGAAGTTGTTGTTGCAGTGTAATCAACTCTGAAAGTGTAAGATTGCGATCCACCTGTTGATCTGCATATTCATATGTGATAGCCCCATTGACAGGATTTTGTGTTGCGCTTGTACGAACTCTGCGTGTTATTATTGGTGCGATTTTAGTGTTTTTTGTCCCGACTGATTTAGTTGCTTTTTGTGATGTAGAACTTCTAGAAACCAGCCTTCGGCAATTAGAAAGAAGTGAATTGGTAATAGATGCATTACATTCTGTCCCCCCAGTAGGCCTATGAAACCCCGGCTCCTCATCTAAAATTTCATTATCACTTCTTTCATCATCCACATCTAACAAAGGAGCTGTTTGGCAGTTTGTCTGCCTGACTTCCCATTCGTCATCATCAGAACTGTATACTGACTCACTCTGCTCCTCTAATGTCCTTAAAATCACTGCCACTCGCTGTTTCATTATGGTATTTGCAAGTTTTTGCTTTGCCATTTTTTCTTTCAGCAACCTGAACTTCTGTACAATCGCATTATCCTTATTCTCCCCAGACACATTCCATAACTCTTTATATGCCACCTGAGCATCGCGTAACTGTCCCTGCGTTTTAAACAATTCTGCAGTTGTGGTACTCAATTTCTCCCTCAACTGGCAAATTTCTTTTCTAAATTCTAAGTGTGTTGTGGCATGTAATATACGTTCTGCAACAGATGCTTCCAACTTCCTTGAATTTACCGCCAGTGCTTTATTCAAACTTTCAACTTCACCTCGCAATGTAGGAACCTCTACAACTGTATCGGTCAAAAACTTAATTGTTTGGGCCATAGCCATCACACAGTTAGCCTGTCTCGTTTTCTCATTTTTCTCATTTTCATTGCGCTCTTCACAAGCAGTCTGAAGATATTCAACAACATCCACTTCCTGTGGTACGTTATAAGAATCCTCCTTACAATGTTTGGCCAACCACCTAGCGGCCCACGATTTCCACCCATTCACTGCCATTCCTAAACTCCTGTACAATGGACAAACAAACTTTTGGTACTTGAAATTGTCCAAGGTCTGTGTAACTTTATACAAGCCCCTACCTAGAACACTGTACACATGTACAATCAATTCTGGCCACTTGTATTTTAAAACATTACACAATTTTCGTAACTATTCCTCTACAATATTACATACATAAATATTTCATACTCACAAATGTACGTGGTCCGTTCCGTGCCTTCAAGTCCGTTTTTCCTTCAGCGTTGGCAAATGGCTTCCAAAACAGTCCTTCTCCTTCCTTGAATTCGGCGTCAACATAAAAAAGAAAGTCTCTTCTGTAGGCCAGTGTCACATGCGAATGTAAGCCTCCCCAGTTTTTTTTTTTTTTGAAAAACGCAACAAGAACGACGGATTTGGGCTGGCTCGCCAATAATGTGGAATTTTTAAGAGTTCGATTTGTTCCGCCGTACTTTTGTAAGTAGAAAAATAAATGCAGGCACGTCTTCGTTTCAAAATAGGTTGTTTAATGTAGCAAAGGAACTAGTGGGTCTGTTACCCAAGTACAGATAAACACAGAACCAACAAATGACGGAGACAGTGAATACTTATACCCTGTTCCTTCAAGGAAACAAAGGGCCAAATGGTTATCTTAAACACATCACAGGGAAAGGGGGGGGGGGAGGTAATCAGACATTGGGGGGGAAGAAACAAGGTGTGGGGGAGTTGGACTGAAGTAGGGGGTAGAGGATATCACACAATGGTACTGCATATCAAAGTGAGACAATTTGACTGGGTAAGGGGGTAGAGGATGTAGCAGAAAGGGTGTGATTAGAAGGTTAATTTAAATGAGTGTGGTGGTAAACAATCAATGTTATCTGTAACTGGCCCACTACAATGTGAGACACCTCAGAAGGGTAAACTGTGGCTCCCATGTTTTCCAACACCTGGTTGACTCGCCATGCCTTGCGCTGACCTCTCTTTGCCCTTTCACTGAGATCATTTATGTTCTGTCTTTTTCCTGTTGCTATATCATTAGCATAACCCTGTTGCCTTTTCACTAAATACTCTGCTCTACGTGTAGGGTCAGCATCCCTGCGCTGTCTATAAAACCTCTGCTTCTCAGCTGCACTCAATTTCGCCATACCTGACAAAAATAATAATAATAGGAAGTTATGAAAAAGAAACAACGTGCTATTTTGCTTTAAATACTTATGTTGAAGCTTTTATAAAAGCTCATTTACACAAGAATGTCATTGGTGTTACTGATTGTCATTGGTGTTACCAGGAGGAGTAGTAACACCAATGACGGTAACACCAATGACAATTTGTCGAACAAATGGTTTTTTACTAAATGGACACCGCAGTACCTCAAACCACATGTCTTCAATCATATTAAAATCATTCAAATATATAATTTAATCCATTCTATTATCTATTTCTAATTTCTCCTTCCTATGAAATGACTAACACCAATGACATATTTAAAAGCCTCATGTAGAATTAACACATAAATCATTCAAATTTATAACAAATGAAGAGAGACAGCAGACTCACCATGTGCATATGTTGATCACACTTCTTCCAATGACCTCTTGAACCAAAAATTACTTATAAAAGTCATTTCATTTTTTTCAAAATAAAAGTTTTGTGAGGCAGCAACACCAATGACATGAATATGGGGTGACCACTATTACCGTTATATTATTTATAATATTTCATTTGTATTTCAGCTTTTTAAGTTCTCCATTCCATGAATGTGACATTTGTGTTTACTTTGACATTTAAATTGGAGAAAAATAAAAAATTTTAACTGAAAATATGGCACTAAACTTCGATACATGGTCTGAGTGACAAGCAAATTGCTTGTGTAAGGGGGTTCTCCTCTGTAACAAGTGCTTCAATATTAACACCGTTACTAGAATGGATAAAATCAGGTAAGTATGGACCAGATCAGAAGACAACAGATTCGACTCGCGAGAGAGAGGCGGTTTGCACATGAAGAATGAAGCACACGAAGCAGGATCTATATTTCAAAGGTAAGAGAATTATTTTTTTTCTTTTAAATTAAATTTTCCCTTTTGGTTCTCTGTACCCTTTGTTTTTATTACAAAGTAGAAAGCATTAAACAACAACAGTACACATATCTACAAAATGGGGAAAGGAAAAAAATACAAGTTGGTCCCAAGCCCTTTTACTTTGTGTCTGTATTTATATTTTCTCTGGTTCCACTAATTTGACTATTTTTCCTATCTTTATACCTTAACCATACTTTAGTATTTCTTTGATGTGTTTCAGTTAATCCCTATTATTAGTTATTTGGTTCTAGTATGATTTGTCACTAATTAGATTTTAGGACTTTTATTTTGAAAGCAAGACCCTTATGTAGTACTACTGAAAGTACCTATGCAAAGGAAACTTATCACACTATAATACCAAAACACTTTTCTAAAACACTATCTGTGCAAATCAGTTTAGTCCGTGTGGTTGTTGGACCACTTGTTGCTGAGTTCCAGTTTGTAGAATTCAAACTCTTGTCCTACCACCATCTTAGAAAGCACAATTGAACTCTTTCCTTCTCTTTAAGATTTCAGGTCGATCACATGGGTGGCTCGCCAGTCCGCGCGCCGCTGTAGCTCTCCAGGGAAGGCAAGCAGGGCGGACGAATCCAGGATCCAGCACAGCAGTTCAAATCCAACAACAAAAAACAACTCCAACAAACAAAAAAAACCCGGCCTTGCAACACAAAGCCAAAAGACTCATCAGTAGTCTGTACATTCAGATTAAGACATAGTATACACTGTGAACATCTAAATTGTATAACACTTGTAACCTTCCATTTACTCTGTGAATAAACTTGGATAAAGCTTATATCAATTGTCAATCTGTTCTCATTCTGTCAGCATATCTAGATTCTGATTAACTGGAAGTAGAATTAGCCACCATTAGCTCACTCAATTCACTACTCATATCTTGCAGTGCTTCCAAACTCACCCACTGACGTTTCCTCTCAGCACTAGCTAGCTAGCTAGTTACGTTAGCTTTCTAATAAAAGGTACCACAACACACATTCGTTTTAAACAGGGGTCCTCAATCTTATCCAGAAAGGGCCAGTGTGGATGCAGGCTTTCATTCCAACCAAGCGGTTACACACCTGATTCCACTAATCAAAATTCTTAGCAGAGATTCTTGTGGTTGATTAGTGGAATCAGGTGTGTTACCGCTTGGTTGGAACTAAAGCTGCACGCACACCGGCCCTTTTCTGGAAAGATTGAGGACCCCTGGTTTTAAATAACATTTAACAAACAGTACGCCGATGTGGCTGCGATATGCGATTACACAGGAGATACACTTTCAGAACACAACCGGAGAATTTTCAAATGCTCTTCTTCTAGCTAACGTTACATCACATTGTCCCCGCTTCAATATATTTTCAGCTTGCTATGTGGCGAACTGCCTGGTTCGTCTACCACCACAGTCACAAAGCAGGAAACAGCCCTGCTGTTAGCCCGGCCTACACCCCACACATCAATTATACACATTTGCCGGTTTAGCCGCGAGTTGCTATAGCTAGCCAAGTTAGCTAGCTGCTACTACCAGAGCTTTAAATCACATGAAGCTAGCTACTTAGCAACCTTCATTTTCGGATCTTTTTTTTATTACGACTACGTTTAACATTTTCGTTTCTGAAGACACCCAAGCTAACTGATACTACGGCAGTGAAATAAGATAGATAGTCTTAGAATGCGGACTCACCAAGGAATATGTTCAAAGTTGTACAAGTTCGGTTTCAACGATCTTAATGGCGAATGCAGAAAATTTTCTTTCACGCGGTCGTCACACAGGGCGATAGAAGAACGTTGCAAATCTTCGTTATTTCTTTATAAATCTGTTTCTTTCAAGTTACTGTCACTCCTCAATAAAATATCTGCAATTGTATCCTAAACTCACTTGTAATTCACTTCGAATTAGCTTAATCTGTTCAGAGAAATTTTCGCATGTCTGCTGTCGCTCAAACCATCTTGACCAGAGGAAGTTAGGGCGGGCTTGTCATCTGACATGACCAATCAACAAATGTACAACAAGTATCATTATCCGCATTGGTTGTCTAATCCTTCTATCAACTTATATTTCTGCACATAAAGAAAGTGTATTTTTCCTTATTAAAAGTCTTTTCTTTTGTCTCCATTTTGAATTATAATTTACTTATTTACTTGCTACTAGTTATTTACTATTTTTCTTTGTTTCACTATCTATCAATATGTGTCTTGGAACCCTGGGTTACACTTGCACTTGCTATTTATATAAATGATTAAAAAACAAGAATTGCTCATTACATGACTCAAATATGTTTTACTATTATAAGAACAGTCTAAATGGACTTAATGATGACATGTATATATATTTTTGATAAATATAACGTATTTTGCTTGCTCTAAAGGTGAGACACAGGAATGCCACCGTTTCTGTAGAATGACCCAACTACAAATATTGCACTTCGCTTAGTTACGACGTTGGCTATTTACAACAATAATATACATTTCATGCAAACCCCCCCTCCCCCACATTGCTTTGCAGCCCAGCTAGCTAGCTAGCTAGCTTGCTTAGTCTTTGTCGGATCGCCACAATATTATTTATGACTGTGAGGCTATGTTAACCCCAAATATTG